>NC_080738.1:2389836-2427336 GCF_019097595.1 Hemibagrus wyckioides | reverse complement strand
GTGTAGAGAACGAGTGAGAGGTGTAGAGAACGAGTGAGAGGTGTAGAGAACAGGTGAGAGGTGTAGAGAACAGGTGAGAGGTGTAGAGAACGAGTGAGAGGTGTAGAGAACAGGTGTGAGGTGTAGAGAACGAGTGAGAGGTGTAGAGAACGAGTGAGAGGTGTAGAGAACGAGTGAGAGGTGTAGAGAACAGGTGTGAGGTGTAGAGAACAGGTGTGAGGTGTAGAGAACAGGTGTGAGGTGTAGAGAACGAGTGAGAGGTGTAGAGAACAGGTGAGAGGTGTAGAGAACGAGTGAGAGGTGTAGAGAACGAGTGAGAGGTGTAGAGAACAGGTGAGAGGTGTAGAGAACGAGTGAGAGGTGTAGAGAACAGGTGAGAGGTGTAGAGAACAGGTGACAGGTGTAGAGAACGAGTGAGAGGTGTAGAGAACAGGTGAGAGGTGTAGAGAACAGGTGAGAGGTGTAGAGAACAGGTGAGAGGTGTAGAGAACGAGTGAGAGGTGTAGAGAACAGGTGAGAGGTGTAGAGAACAGGTGAGAGGTGTAGAGAACAGGTGAGAGGTGTAGAGAACAGGTGTGAGGTGTAGAGAACGAGTGAGAGGTGTAGAGAACGAGTGAGAGGTGTAGAGAACAGGTGAGAGGTGTAGAGAACGAGTGTGAGGTGTAGAGAACGGGTGAGAGGTGTAGAGAACGGGTGAGAGGTGTAGAGAACGGGTGAGAGGTGTAGAGAACGAATGAGAGGGGTAGAGAACGAGTGAGAGGTGTAGAGAACAGGTGAGAGGTGTAGAGAACAGGTGAGAGGTGTAGAGAACGAGTGAGAGGTGTAGAGAACGAGTGAGAGGTGTAGAGAACAGGTGAGAGGTGTAGAGAACAGGTGAGAGGTGTAGAGAACAGGTGTGAGGTGTAGAGAACGAGTGAGAGGTGTAGAGAACGAGTGAGAGGTGTAGAGAACAGGTGAGAGGTGTAGAGAACAGGTGAGAGGTGTAGAGAACAGGTGAGAGGTGTAGAGAACGAGTGAGAGGTGTAGAGAACAGGTGTGAGGTGTAGAGAACGAGTGAGAGGTGTAGAGAACGAGTGAGAGGTGTAGAGAACGAGTGAGAGGTGTAGAGAACGAGTGAGAGGTGTAGAGAACAGGTGTGAGGTGTAGAGAACAGGTGTGAGGTGTAGAGAACGAGTGAGAGGTGTAGAGAACAGGTGTGAGGTGTAGAGAACAGGTGTGAGGTGTAGAGAACGAGTGAGAGGTGTAGAGAACAGGTGTGAGGTGTAGAGAACAGGTGTGAGGTGTAGAGAACGAGTGAGAGGTGTAGAGAACGAGTGAGAGGTGTAGAGAACAGGTGTGAGGTGTAGAGAACGAGTGAGAGGTGTAGAGAACAGGTGTGAGGTGTAGAGAACAGGTGAGAGGTGTAGAGAACGAGTGAGAGGTGTAGAGAACAGGTGTGAGGTGTAGAGAACAGGTGACAGGTGTAGAGAACGAGTGAGAGGTGTAGAGAACGAGTGAGAGGTGTAGAGAACAGGTGAGAGGTGTAGAGAACAGGTGAGAGGTGTAGAGAACGGGTGAGAGGTGTAGAGAACAGGTGACAGGTGTAGAGAACGAGTGAGAGGTGTAGAGAACGAGTGAGAGGTGTAGAGAACAGGTGACAGGTGTAGAGAACGAGTGAGAGGTGTAGAGAACAGGTGAGAGGTGTAGAGAACGAGTGAGAGGTGTAGAGAACGAGTGAGAGGTGTAGAGAACAGGTGTGAGGTGTAGAGAACGGGTGAGAGGTGTAGAGAACAGGTGAGAGGTGTAGAGAACAGGTGAGAGGTGTAGAGAACAGGTGTGAGGTGTAGAGAACAGGTGACAGGTGTAGAGAACGAGTGAGAGGTGTAGAGAACAGGTGTGAGGTGTAGAGAACGAGTGAGAGGTGTAGAGAACAGGTGTGAGGTGTAGAGAACGAGTGAGAGGTGTAGAGAACGAGTGAGAGGTGTAGAGAACAGGTGAGAGGTGTAGAGAACGAGTGAGAGGTGTAGAGAACGAGTGAGAGGTGTAGAGAACGAGTGAGAGGTGTAGAGAACGAGTGAGAGGTGTAGAGAACAGGTGTGAGGTGTAGAGAACGAGTGAGAGGTGTAGAGAACAGGTGACAGGTGTAGAGAACAGGTGTGAGGTGTAGAGAACAGGTGAGAGGTGTAGAGAACGAGTGAGAGGTGTAGAGAACGAGTGAGAGGTGTAGAGAACGAGTGAGAGGTGTAGAGAACAGGTGTGAGGTGTAGAGAACAGGTGAGAGGTGTAGAGAACGAGTGAGAGGTGTAGAGAACAGGTGTGAGGTGTAGAGAACAGGTGAGAGGTGTAGAGAACGAGTGAGAGGTGTAGAGAACACGTGTGAGGTGTAGAGAACAGGTGAGAGGTGTAGAGAACGGGTGAGAGGTGTAGAGAACAGGTGAGAGGTGTAGAGAACAGGTGAGAGGTGTAGAGAACGAGTGAGAGGTGTAGAGAACGGGTGAGAGGTGTAGAGAACGAGTGAGAGGTGTAGAGAACAGGTGAGAGGTGTAGAGAACAGGTGACAGGTGTAGAGAACGAGTGAGAGGTGTAGAGAACAGGTGTGAGGTGTAGAGAACAGGTGAGAGGTGTAGAGAACAGGTGAGAGGTGTAGAGAACAGGTGACAGGTGTAGAGAACGAGTGAGAGGTGTAGAGAACGAGTGAGAGGTGTAGAGAACAGGTGTGAGGTGTAGAGAACGAGTGAGAGGTGTAGAGAACGAGTGAGAGGTGTAGAGAACAGGTGAGAGGTGTAGAGAACGAGTGAGAGGTGTAGAGAACGAGTGAGAGGTGTAGAGAACGAGTGAGAGGTGTAGAGAACAGGTGAGAGGTGTAGAGAACGAGTGAGAGGTGTAGAGAACAGGTGTGAGGTGTAGAGAACAGGTGAGAGGTGTAGAGAACGAGTGAGAGGTGTAGAGAACAGGTGTGAGGTGTAGAGAACAGGTGTGAGGTGTAGAGAACGAGTGAGAGGTGTAGAGAACGAGTGAGAGGTGTAGAGAACAGGTGTGAGGTGTAGAGAACAGGTGTGAGGTGTAGAGAACGAGTGAGAGGTGTAGAGAACAGGTGACAGGTGTAGAGAACAGGTGTGAGGTGTAGAGAACGAGTGAGAGGTGTAGAGAACAGGTGTGAGGTGTAGAGAACAGGTGAGAGGTGTAGAGAACAGGTGTGAGGTGTAGAGAACGAGTGAGAGGTGTAGAGAACAGGTGTGAGGTGTAGAGAACAGGTGTGAGGTGTAGAGAACGAGTGAGAGGTGTAGAGAACAGGTGTGAGGTGTAGAGAACAGGTGTGAGGTGTAGAGAACGGGTGAGAGGTGTAGAGAACAGGTGAGAGGTGTAGAGAACAGGTGTGAGGTGTAGAGAACGAGTGAGAGGTGTAGAGAACAGGTGTGAGGTGTAGAGAACGAGTGAGAGGTGTAGAGAACGAGTGAGAGGTGTAGAGAACAGGTGTGAGGTGTAGAGAACGAGTGAGAGGTGTAGAGAACAGGTGTGAGGTGTAGAGAACGAGTGAGAGGTGTAGAGAACAGGTGTGAGGTGTAGAGAACGAGTGAGAGGTGTAGAGAACGAGTGAGAGGTGTAGAGAACGAGTGAGAGGTGTAGAGAACAGGTGACAGGTGTAGAGAACGAGTGAGAGGTGTAGAGAACAGGTGAGAGGTGTAGAGAACGAGTGAGAGGTGTAGAGAACAGGTGTGAGGTGTAGAGAACGAGTGAGAGGTGTAGAGAACGAGTGAGAGTTGTAGAGAACGAGTGAGAGGTGTAGAGAACGAGTGAGAGGTGTAGAGAACAGGTGTGAGGTGTAGAGAACGAGTGAGAGGTGTAGAGAACGGGTGAGAGGTGTAGAGAACGAGTGAGAGGTGTAGAGAACAGGTGTGAGGTGTAGAGAACAGGTGAGAGGTGTAGAGAACGAGTGAGAGGTGTAGAGAACAGGTGTGAGGTGTAGAGAACAGGTGAGAGGTGTAGAGAACAGGTGAGAGGTGTAGAGAATGAGTGAGAGGTGTAGAGAACAGGTGAGAGGTGTAGAGAACGAGTGAGAGGTGTAGAGAACGAGTGAGAGGTGTAGAGAACGGGTGAGAGGTGTAGAGAACAGGTGAGAGGTGTAGAGAACGGGTGAGAGGTGTAGAGAACAGGTGTGAGGTGTAGAGAACGAGTGAGAGGTGTAGAGAACGAGTGAGAGGTGTAGAGAACAGGTGTGAGGTGTAGAGAACGAGTGAGAGGTGTAGAGAACAGGTGACAGGTGTAGAGAACAGGTGTGAGGTGTAGAGAACAGGTGAGAGGTGTAGAGAACGAGTGAGAGGTGTAGAGAACGAGTGAGAGGTGTAGAGAACGAGTGAGAGGTGTAGAGAACAGGTGTGAGGTGTAGAGAACAGGTGAGAGGTGTAGAGAACGAGTGAGAGGTGTAGAGAACAGGTGTGAGGTGTAGAGAACAGGTGAGAGGTGTAGAGAACGAGTGAGAGGTGTAGAGAACACGTGTGAGGTGTAGAGAACAGGTGAGAGGTGTAGAGAACGGGTGAGAGGTGTAGAGAACAGGTGAGAGGTGTAGAGAACAGGTGAGAGGTGTAGAGAACGAGTGAGAGGTGTAGAGAACAGGTGAGAGGTGTAGAGAACGAGTGAGAGGTGTAGAGAACAGGTGTGAGGTGTAGAGAACAGGTGTGAGGTGTAGAGAACGGGTGAGAGGTGTAGAGAACAGGTGAGAGGTGTAGAGAACAGGTGAGAGGTGTAGAGAACAGGTGTGAGGTGTAGAGAACAGGTGACAGGTGTAGAGAACGAGTGAGAGGTGTAGAGAACGAGTGAGAGGTGTAGAGAACAGGTGTGAGGTGTAGAGAACGAGTGAGAGGTGTAGAGAACAGGTGTGAGGTGTAGAGAACAGGTGACAGGTGTAGAGAACGAGTGAGAGGTGTAGAGAACGAGTGAGAGGTGTAGAGAACGAGTGAGAGGTGTAGAGAACGAGTGAGAGGTGTAGAGAACAGGTGAGAGGTGTAGAGAACGAGTGAGAGGTGTAGAGAACAGGTGTGAGGTGTAGAGAACGAGTGAGAGGTGTAGAGAACGAGTGAGAGGTGTAGAGAACGAGTGAGAGGTGTAGAGAACAGGTGTGAGGTGTAGAGAACAGGTGAGAGGTGTAGAGAACAGGTGAGAGGTGTAGAGAACGAGTGAGAGGTGTAGAGAACAGGTGAGAGGTGTAGAGAACGAGTGAGAGGTGTAGAGAACAGGTGTGAGGTGTAGAGAACAGGAGTGAGGTGGAGAGAACGGGGTGAGAGGTGTAGAGAACAGGTGAGAGGTGTAGAGAACAGGTGAGAGGATGTAGAGAACAGGTGTGAGGTGTAGAGAACAGGTGACAGGTGTAGAGAAGGAGTGAGAGGTGTAGAGAACGAGTGAGAGGTGTAGAGAACAGGTGTGAGGTGTAGAGAACGAGTGAGAGGTGTAGAGAACAGGTGTGAGGTGTAGAGAACAGGTGACAGGTGTAGAGAACGAGTGAGAGGTGTAGAGAACGAGTGAGAGGTGTAGAGAACGAGTGAGAGGTGTAGAGAACGAGTGAGAGGTGTAGAGAACAGGTGAGAGGTGTAGAGAACGAGTGAGAGGTGTAGAGAACAGGTGTGAGGTGTAGAGAACGAGTGAGAGGTGTAGAGAACGAGTGAGAGGTGTAGAGAACGAGTGAGAGGTGTAGAGAACAGGTGAGAGGTGTAGAGAACGGGTGAGAGGTGTAGAGAACGAGTGAGAGGTGTAGAGAACAGGTGAGAGGTGTAGAGAACAGGTGTGAGGTGTAGAGAACGAGTGAGAGGTGTAGAGAACAGGTGACAGGTGTAGAGAACAGGTGTGAGGTGTAGAGAACAGGTGAGAGGTGTAGAGAACGAGTGAGAGGTGTAGAGAACGAGTGAGAGGTGTAGAGAACAGGTGTGAGGTGTAGAGAACAGGTGTGAGGTGTAGAGAACGAGTGAGAGGTGTAGAGAACAGGTGTGAGGTGTAGAGAACAGGTGAGAGGTGTAGAGAACAGGTGACAGGTGTAGAGAACGAGTGAGAGGTGTAGAGAACGAGTGAGAGGTGTAGAGAACAGGTGAGAGGTGTAGAGAACGAGTGAGAAGTGTAGAGAACAGGTGTGAGGTGTAGAGAACAGGTGAGAGGTGTAGAGAACGAGTGAGAGGTGTAGAGAACGAGTGAGAGGTGTAGAGAACAGGTGAGAGGTGTAGAGAACAGGTGAGAGGTGTAGAGAACGAGTGAGAGGTGTAGAGAACAGGTGAGAGGTGTAGAGAACGAGTGAGAGGTGTAGAGAACGAGTGAGAGGTGTAGAGAACAGGTGTGAGGTGTAGAGAACGGGTGAGAGGTGTAGAGAACAGCTGAGAGGTGTAGAGAACAGGTGAGAGGTGTAGAGAACAGGTGTGAGGTGTAGAGAACAGGTGACAGGTGTAGAGAACGAGTGAGAGGTGTAGAGAACGAGTGAGAGGTGTAGAGAACAGGTGTGAGGTGTAGAGAACAGGTGAGAGGTGTAGAGAACAGGTGAGAGGTGTAGAGAACAGGTGTGAGGTGTAGAGAACAGGTGACAGGTGTAGAGAACGAGTGAGAGGTGTAGAGAACGAGTGAGAGGTGTAGAGAACAGGTGTGAGGTGTAGAGAACGAGTGAGAGGTGTAGAGAACGGGTGAGAGGTGTAGAGAACGAGTGAGAGGTGTAGAGAACAGGTGTGAGGTGTAGAGAACGAGTGAGAGGTGTAGAGAACGGGTGAGAGGTGTAGAGAACGAGTGAGAGGTGTAGAGAACAGGTGTGAGGTGTAGAGAACGAGTGAGAGGTGTAGAGAACAGGTGAGAGGTGTAGAGAACGAGTGAGAGGTGTAGAGAACAGGTGTGAGGTGTAGAGAACGAGTGAGAGGTGTAGAGAACGAGTGAGAGTTGTAGAGAACGAGTGAGAGGTGTAGAGAACGAGTGAGAGGTGTAGAGAACAGGTGTGAGGTGTAGAGAACGAGTGAGAGGTGTAGAGAACGGGTGAGAGGTGTAGAGAACGAGTGAGAGGTGTAGAGAACGAGTGAGAGGTGTAGAGAACAGGTGTGAGGTGTAGAGAATGAGTGAGAGGTGTAGAGAACGAGTGAGAGGTGTAGAGAACAGGTGTGAGGTGTAGAGAACGAGTGAGAGGTGTAGAGAACGAGTGAGAGGTGTAGAGAACGAGTGAGAGGTGTAGAGAACGAGTGAGAGGTGTAGAGAACAGGTGTGAGGTGTAGAGAACGAGTGAGAGGTGTAGAGAACGAGTGAGAGGTGTAGAGAACAGGTGACAGGTGTAGAGAACAGGTGACAGGTGTAGAGAACGGGTGAGAGGTGTAGAGAACAGGTGACAGGTGTAGAGAACAGGTGAGAGGTGTAGAGAACGAGTGAGAGGTGTAGAGAACGAGTGAGAGGTGTAGAGAACGAGTGAGAGGTGTAGAGAACAGGTGACAGGTGTAGAGAACGAGTGAGAGGTGTAGAGAACGAGTGAGAGGTGTAGAGAACAGGTGACAGGTGTAGAGAACGAGTGAGAGGTGTAGAGAACAGGTGACAGGTGTAGAGAACGAGTGAGAGGTGTAGAGAACGATTGAGAGGTGTAGAGAACAGGTGACAGGTGTAGAGAACGAGTGAGAGGTGTAGAGAACAGGTGACAGGTGTAGAGAACGAGTGAGAGGTGTAGAGAACGATTGAGAGGTTTTTCCACAGTGTAGTCTGTTTGATCTTCTTTATTAATGTTGTTCTGCAGGCTGGAGGATCTGAGGAGGATCTGAGGAGGATCTGAGGAGGATCTGAGGAGGATCTGAGGAGGATCTGAGGAGGATCTGAGGAGCTGGACCGCCCTGATTCACAGCCTCACCAATCGATAACCTATTACCACCCAGACCAGCAGACCTCCATCCGGTGTGTCGCTGACCGGCTGCGTGGGCGCCATGGCAACAGCACCTTTCAGATGACATTATTCTGTGTCTGTGTTATAGAAATATTATAGACAGACCATACACACAGTGTGGTGCATAAGTATTCACACCCCTCATCATTTCTACAGTTTATAGTTACCACCTGGAACTGAGAACAACTTTATGCTATTGATGCTTTAGTATTTACCCTCCTCTTCCCCTCTCCCCCTCCCAAACACCCTAACCCTCCCCTCTCTCCTTCCCCCACACACTAACCCTCCCCCACACACTAACCCTCCCCCACTCAGACCCCCACACACTAAGCCTCCCCTCCCCCACCCACACTCCCCCACACACTAACCCTCCCCCACTCAGACCCCCACACACTAAGCCTCCCCTCTCCCACCCACACTCCCCCACACACTAACCCTCCCCCACTCAGTCCCCCACACACTAACCCTTCCCCAACCTTTCCCCACACACTAAGCCTCCCCCACCCCCCACACTATAGCCTCCCCCTCCCCCACACACTAATCCTCCCCCACACACATTAACCCTTCCCCAACCTTCCCCCACACCCTAAGCCTCCCCCACCCCCACACTATAGCCTTCCCCTCCCCCACACACTAACCCCCACTCCCCACACACTTAGCCTCTCCTCCACCCCAAACACACTAACCCTACCACACTAACTCTCCCCTACACTAAATCTCCCCTCTCCCCCTTCCCTACACACTAAAAACCCTCACCCCCTCTCAAACACACTAACCCTCCCCACAAACTAAACTTCCCCCACCCCCTTCCCACACACCCTTCCCCACACACATTAACGCCCCCCCATCAACGCCCCCCCCCCATCCTCTCTTTGCTTCCCCCTCACTTCTATATCACCTGTGATTTCTGTAGATTCCTGACATCAATTCCACATAAAGTTCCACGTTTTGAGGTTACAAAATGGAGGAAAGCTCCAGGGGGTAAATATTTCAGAACAAAGAGCAGAAATCTAACATCCTGATGAGAATGCTTAGAGATGTTCTCCAGAAGCCAATGACACTCAGGGTTTCCTTTCAGAAACATACAACCTCTTATGGGACTATATGAATAGGGAATATGAATTCCATACATCTCTCTTCCTTTTTCTTTTTTTTTCCTGGAAGATGCGATTTGCATTCACACTATTTTCAGTTCAAGATAAAAATCATCAGACAAAAAACTCAGATAAGTGTAAATGTGGGACACTGGAGCACAGGGCTGTAGAAGACCAGCAGTGCTGTAGGCATCCAGGGGCCAATTCTGTCAGGGCAAATTCCGTGGTAATTGTGTGGTGGTAACTTTACAGGGTTAAAAGCCTCTGAGTGTAAACATGGAACATTTCCAAGGGTAAACATGGTAGTAGTTGTGCGAGAGTAAACGTGGTGGTAATTCTGTGAGGGTAAATGTGGTGGTAACTGTGTGAGAGTAAACGCGGTGGTAGTTGTGTGAGGGTAAATGTGGTGGTAACTGTGTGAGAGTAAACGCGGTGGTAGTTGTGTGAGGGTAAATGTGGTGGTAACTGTGTGAGAGTAAACGCGGTGGTAGTTGTGTGAGGGTAAATGTGGTGGTAACTGTGTGAGAGTAAACGTGGTGGTAGTTGTGTGAGGGTAAATGTGGTGGTAACTGTGTGAGAGTAATTGTGCGAGGGTAAACAAGGTGGTGATTGTGCAAGGGTAAATGTGGTGGTAGTTGTGTGAGGGTAAACATGGTGGTAATTGTGCAGTGGTAACTGTGCGAGGGTAAACATGGTGGTCACTGTACAAGGTTAAACATGGTGGTCACTGTGGGAGGATAAACATGGTGGTCACTGTCTGAGGGTAAATGTGGTGGTCGCTGTCTGAGGGTAAATGTGGTGGTCGCTGTCTGAGGGTAAATGTGGTGGTAACTGTGTGAGAGTAAACGCGGTGGTAGTTGTGTGAGGGTAAATGTGGTGGTAACTGTGTGAGAGTAAACGCGGTGGTAGTTGTGTGAGGGTAAATGTGGTGGTAACTGTGTGAGAGTAAATGCGGTGGTAGTTGTGTGAGGGTAAATGTGGTGGTAACTGTGTGAGAGTAAATGCGGTGGTAGTTGTGTGAGGGTAAATGTGGTCGTAACTGTGCGAGAGTAAACGTGGTGGTAACTGTGTGAGAGTAAACGTGGTGGTAGTTGTGCAAGGGTAAATGTGGTGGTAATTGTGTGAGGGTAAACAAGGTGGTGATTGTGCAAGGGTAAATGTGGTGGTAACTGTGTGAGAGTAAACGCGGTGGTAGTTGTGTGAGGGTAAATGTGGTGGTAACTGTGTGAGAGTAAACGCGGTGGTAGTTGTGTGAGGGTAAATGTGGTGGTAACTGTGTGAGAGTAAACGCGGTGGTAGTTGTGTGAGGGTAAATGTGGTGGTAACTGTGTGAGAGTAAACGTGGTGGTAGTTGTGTGAGGGTAAATGTGGTGGTAATTGTGTGAGGGTAATTGTGCGAGGGTAAACAAGGTGGTAACTGTGCAAGGGTAAATGTGGTGGTAGTTGTGTGAGGGTAAACATGGTGGTAATTGTGCAGTGGTAACTGTGCGAGGGTAAACATGGTGGTCACTGTACAAGGTTAAACATGGTGGTCACTGTGGGAGGATAAACATGGTGGTCACTGTGCGAGGGTAAACGTGGTGGTAACTGTGTGAGGGTAAACGTGGTGGTCACTGTGTGACGGTAAACGTGGTGGTCACTGTGCGAGGGTAAACGTGGTGGTCGCTGTCTGAGGGTAAATGTGGTGGTAACTGTGTGAGAGTAAACGCGGTGGTAGTTGTGTGAGGGTAAATGTGGTGGTAACTGTGTGAGAGTAAATGCGGTGGTAGTTGTGTGAGGGTAAATGTGGTGGTCACTGTGTGAGAGTAAACGCGGTGGTAGTTGTGTGAGGGTAAATGTGGTGGTCACTGTGTGAGAGTAAACGCGGTGGTAGTTGTGTGAGGGTAAACATGGTGGTCACTGTGCGAGGGTAAACATGGTGGTCACTGTGTGAGGATAAACGTGGTGGTCACTGTGTGAGGGTAAACATGGTGGTCACTGTGTGAGGATAAACGTGGTGGTCACTGTGTGAGGGTAAACATGGTGGTCACTGTGTGAGGATAAACGTGGTGGTCACTGTGTGAGCGTAAACATGGTGGTCACTGTGTGAGGATAAACGTGGTGGTCACTGTGTGAGGATAAACGTGGTGGTCACTGTGTGAGCGTAAACATGGTGGTCACTGTGTGAGGATAAACGTGGTGGTCACTGTGTGAGCGTAAACATGGTGGTCACTGTGTGAGGATAAACGTGGTGGTCACTGTGTGAGCGTAAACATGGTGGTCACTGTGTGAGGATAAACGTGGTGGTCACTGTGTGAGGGTAAACATGGTGGTCACTGTGTGAGGATAAACATGGTGGTCACTGTGTGAGCGTAAACATGGTGGTCACTGTGTGAGGGTAAACATGGTGGTCACTGTGTGAGGGTAAACGTGGTGGTCACTGTGTGAGCGTAAACATGGTGGTCACTGTGTGAGGGTAAACGTGGTGGTCACTGTGTGAGCGTAAACATGGTGGTCACTGTGTGAGGGTAAACGTGGTGGTTACTGTGCGAGGGTAAAGGTGGTGGTCACTGTGCGAGGATAAACACTGTGGTCAGTAGGGAGAGATTCTCCTGGATGCGAGAGCAGGATGCGAGTGTCACTGTGTTTTCCTTCATAATCTCCTCTCCTCTCCTGCGAGAGTACTCTGGAGTAAACTCCGTCCTCTTTATCTGCGTCCGACTCTGTAAACATCATGGCGTAATCTCACACTGACCTTCACTTCCTCTGGACCCTCCAGCAGGAGAAAGTCTAATATTTTTATCCGAAGCGTCCGTGTGAGAGAGGATCCAGTTGAGGCGCGAGAGCTGAGCAGCTGAGGGTCAGTGCTCCGAGAGAGGGTTTATTGAGAAGTAGAATGGGAGCTGTTTGCTCTTCAGCAGTTTGTGGGAGTTGAAATCTGGCACAGAGAGCTGCTGAGGATGAACTGGACAGATGACCGCATTAGACCAGTGTGGAGGTTTATGGACAGTCAGAAGTCAGAAATAGATTTTTTTATTTCTTCTAATGTTCCTCTGGTTTAAATAAAACAAAAACTTTATTTTTTTTCAAATAAACTTTGTTTTTTTTTTTGTTATTTTTGTTTTATATTTTTAAAAAAGTGGTGAGGTGAGAATCCTGGCTTCTGATTGGTCCAGAGCATTCAAAGAGTCGTTTCTATGGTAACAGGCTGATTCCCAGGGAGGTGTAGTGTGATTAAACACCTCAGACTGGAAGGAGTCTCCAGTGTGAGTAAAAAAAACAGAACTTGGAATGTTAATCTTTCATTTGTCATATTCTCATCTCTCTCTCTCTCTCTCTCTCTCTCTCTCTCTCTCTCTATCTCTTTCACACACTTTCTCTCTCTCTCTCTCTCTCCTTCAGGGTCAGAGGTCACCACGTCTTTCCTGGTGTAAATGATGCTGACCACCAGTGTAACACTGACATGTTGCTTTAATTATTCCTGAATCTTTCTTTAATTAATTTTACCCAGAGCGAGGGCAGAGAGAAGGCCAGGGTACCATATGCCTGGTGTGTGTGTGTGTGTGGGGTCAGTGTGAGGTAGTACCACAGTGTCACAGGCGTTAAGACAAACAGTAATCAGTTTGTTTGTCCTCTTAATTATCTGCCACATAGGGCGTGACCTTGTTACCCAGGATGTGGTTTTATCCTCTATGTCTGACTCCTCCTTCCAAATAAGGGGGCGGAGCCTCGTACACTATTACTAGTAACAAGCGCTGATAGCAGGGACCCTCACCGTCTTGTGTGGAAGGATAATAAATATTAAGGACAAGATTTGTGAGAAAGGGATGGACAGATGAGCTACATAGATGGATGGTGTGAGGAGGAGGAGGAGGAGGAGAAGAAGGGATGGGGTGGTGCTCGCTTTTTAAAAATTTTTTTTTTATAATAAATCCAGCAAAGTTGGCGAGCTCAAGTGACGTATTTTAATCCATTAGAGTTCAGAATGGAATTATGAATCGAATCTGCTGCTGCTGAGGATAATCGTAGCTCAGCAGGACTTCATCAAGAGTGTGTGTGTGTTCTTCAACTGTGCAGAATTAATATTCCCTTATCATTCACTCAGCGCTTTTTATCATGCCGAGAAGCCGTTAAATCTTAATGAGGACCTATTTTTACCTGGGTCGCCCTGCGCCCGCTGCGGCTCCGTCCACCCGTCGCTCTCGTACCAGCAGGAGTCCACAAACCTCCCGAGAGCTGCCCTGTGAGAGCAAGTGTCTCTTGCCATGATGTGCGACAGCATCCTGATGTTATTAATTAGCCATCAAAGGCGCGTAGCGGAGTTACAGTCAGTGCTGGGAAGCGGATTATTTTCCTCTAACAGCGAGTCCTGAAGTGTTTCATTCGTCTAACACACTGGCAATTTACCAAAATATAACATCATGACAGCCGAGCTCCTGTTCCAATACTTTTGTCCGTTTTAAAAGTATTGGAACAGAGAGATCTGTTCATTTGGTTTCTGCTGTAGACTGAAAATTTGGGGGGTTTAGGATTTTTAGGTCCGGTGGCCAAGAAGTGCAGAACAAAATAACAAATCTGAAAACACAACGACAAATCCGGTAATACAATAACAAATACGAAAAACACAAGGACAAATCTGATGATACAATAACAAATCAACAACAAAAACACACCAGGAATGTTCCGGAAGAGCAAACTATTCCAAATTAAAGGAGGTAAGGAGCGCTATAAGAGCAGAGCTGTGTTCATACACACACCAATTCACTTTCTACTGCTGCAGCTACTGCTGGACTTCCTGTAGATCCTGAGTGACCCATGTCTCATCCAATCAGAGGGAAGAATTCCATTCACACACTATACCTACCTTTTCCACTTTGTTTGATTTGTTATTGTGTTTTTTCTCATTGTGTTACCGGATTTGTTATTGTGTTTCCAGATTTGTCATTGTGTTACTGGATTTGTTATTGTGTTTCCAGATTTGTCATTGTGTTACCAGATTTGTTATTGTGTTTCCAGATTTGTCATTGTGTTACTGGATTTGTTATTGTGTTTCCAGATTTGTCATTGTGTTTCCAGATTTGTCATTGTGTTTCCGGATTTGTTATTGTGTTTCCAGATTTGTCATTGTGTTTTCGGATTTGTTATTGTGTTTCCGGATTTGTTATTGTGTTACTGGATTTGTTATTGTATTTCCAGATTTGTCATTGTGTTTCCGGATTTGTCATTGTGTTTCCAGATTTGTCATTGTGTTTCCGGATTTCTTATTGTATTTCCAGATTTGTCATTGTGTTACCAGATTTGTTATTGTGTTTCCAGATTTGTCATTGTGTTTCCAGATTTGTCATTGTGTTTCCGGATTTGTTATTGTGTTTCCAGATTTGTCATTGTGTTTCCAGATTTGTCATTGTGTTACCGGATTTATTATTGTGTTTCCAGATTTCATTGTGTTACCGGATTTGTTATTGTGTTTCCAGATTTGTCATTGTGTTACTGGATTTGTCATTGTGTTTCTGGATTTGTCATTGTGTTTCCGGATTTGTCATTGTGTTTCCAGATTTGTTATTGTGTATTTTGTCATTGTGTTTCTGGATTTGTTATTGTGTTTCCAGATTTCATTGTGTTACCGGATTTGTTATTGTGTTACCGGATTTATTATTGTGTTTCCAGATTTCATTGTGTTACCGGATTTGTTATTGTGTTTCCAGATTTGTCATTGTGTTTCCGGATTTGTTATTGTGTTTCCGGATTTGTCATTGTGTTTCCCAATTTGTCATTGTGTTTCCGGATTTGTCATTGTGTTTCCGGATTTGTCATTGTGTTTCCGGATTTGTCATTGTGTTTTTGTCATTGTGTTTCCGGATTTGTCATTGTGTTTTCCGATTTGTTATTGTGTTTCCGGATTTGTCATTGTGTTTTTTGTCATTGTGTTTCCGGATTTGTCATTGTGTTTTTTGTCATTGTGTTTCCGGATTTGTCATTGTGTTTTTTGTCATTGTGTTTCCGGATTTGTCATTGTGTTTCCGGATTTGTTATTGTGTTTCCAGATTTGTTATTGTGTTTTTTGTCATTGTGTTTCCGGATTTGTCATTGTGTTTTTTGTCATTGTGTTTCCGGATTTGTCATTGTGTTTTTTGTCATTGTGTTTCCGGATTTGTCATTGTGTTTCCGGATTTGTCATTGTGTTTCCGGATTTGTTATTGTGTTTCCGGATTTGTCATTGTGTTTTTTGTCATTGTGTTTCCGGATTTGTCATTGTGTTTCCGGATTTGTTATTGTGTTTCCGGATTTGTCATTGTGTTTTTTGTCATTGTGTTTCCGGATTTGTCATTGTGTTTCCGGATTTGTTATTGTGTTTTTTGTCATTGTGTTTTCCGATTTGTTATTGTGTTTCCGGATTTGTCATTGTGTTTTCCGATTTGTTATTGTGTTTCCGGATTTGTCATTGTGTTTCCGGATTTGTCATTGTGTTTTTTGTCATTGTGTTTCCGGATTTGTCATTGTGTTTTTTGTCATTGTGTTTCCGGATTTGTTATTGTGTTTCCGGATTTGTCATTGTGTTTTCCGATTTGTTATTGTGTTTCCGGATTTGTCATTGTGTTTTCCGATTTGTTATTGTGTTTCCGGATTTGTCATTGTGTTTTTTGTCATTGTGTTTCTGGATTTGTCATTGTGTTTTTTGTCATTGTGTTTCCGGATTTGTCATTGTGTTTTTTGTCATTGTGTTTCCGGATTTGTTATTGTGTTTCCGGATTTGTCATTGTGTTTTTTGTCATTGTGTTTCCGGATTTGTCATTGTGTTTTCCGATTTGTTATTGTGTTTCCGGATTTGTCATTGTGTTTTTTGTCATTGTGTTTCCGGATTTGTCATTGTGTTTTTTGTCATTGTGTTTCCGGATTTGTCATTGTGTTTTTTGTCATTGTGTTTCCGGATTTGTCATTGTGTTTTTTGTCATTGTGTTTCCGGATTTGTCATTGTGTTTCCGGATTTGTTATTGTGTTTCCAGATTTGTTATTGTGTTTTTTGTCATTGTGTTTCCGGATTTGTCATTGTGTTTTTTGTCATTGTGTTTCCGGATTTGTCATTGTGTTTTTTGTCATTGTGTTTCCGGATTTGTCATTGTGTTTTTTGTCATTGTGTTTCCGGATTTGTTATTGTGTTTCCGGATTTGTCATTGTGTTTTCCGATTTGTTATTGTGTTTCCGGATTTGTCATTGTGTTTTCCGATTTGTTATTGTGTTTCCGGATTTGTCATTGTGTTTTTTGTCATTGTGTTTCCGGATTTGTCATTGTGTTTTTTGTCATTGTGTTTCCGGATTTGTCATTGTGTTTTTTGTCATTGTGTTTCCGGATTTGTCATTGTGTTTTCCGATTTGTTATTGTGTTTCCAGATTTGTTATTGTGTTTTTTGTCATTGTGTTTCCGGATTTGTCATTGTGTTTTTTGTCATTGTGTTTCCGGATTTGTCATTGTGTTTTTTGTCATTGTGTTTCCGGATTTGTCATTGTGTTTTTTGTCATTGTGTTTCCGGATTTGTCATTGTGTTTCCGGATTTGTCATTGTGTTTTTTGTCATTGTGTTTCCGGATTTGTCATTGTGTTTTTTGTCATTGTGTTTCCGGATTTGTCATTGTGTTTTTTGTCATTGTGTTTCCGGATTTGTCATTGTGTTTTTTGTCATTGTGTTTCCGGATTTGTCATTGTGTTTCCGGATTTGTTATTGTGTTTCCAGATTTGTTATTGTGTTTTTTGTCATTGTGTTTCCGGATTTGTCATTGTGTTTTTTGTCATTGTGTTTCCGGATTTGTCATTGTGTTTTTTGTCATTGTGTTTCCGGATTTGTCATTGTGTTTTTTGTCATTGTGTTTCCGGATTTGTTATTGTGTTTCCGGATTTGTCATTGTGTTTTCCGATTTGTTATTGTGTTTCCGGATTTGTCATTGTGTTTTCCGATTTGTTATTGTGTTTCCGGATTTGTCATTGTGTTTCCGGATTTGTCCTTGTGTTTTTTGTCATTGTGTTTCCGGATTTGTCATTGTGTTTTTTGTCATTGTGTTTCCGGATTTGTCATTGTGTTTTTTGTCATTGTGTTTCCGGATTTGTCATTGTGTTTTTTGTCATTGTGTTTCCGGATTTGTTATTGTGTTTCCGGATTTGTCATTGTGTTTTTTGTCATTGTGTTTTCGGATTTGTCATTGTGTTTTTTGTCATTGTGTTTCCGGATTTGTTATTGTGTTTCCGGATTTGTCATTGTGTTTTTTGTCATTGTGTTTCCGGATTTGTCATTGTGTTTTTTGTCATTGTGTTTCCGGATTTGTCATTGTGTTTTCCGATTTGTTATTGTGTTTCCGGATTTGTCATTGTGTTTTTTGTCATTGTGTTTCCGGATTTGTCATTGTGTTTTTTGTCATTGTGTTTCCGGATTTGTCATTGTGTTTTTTGTCATTGTGTTTCCGGATTTGTCATTGTGTTTCCGGATTTGTTATTGTGTTTCCAGATTTGTTATTGTGTTTCCAGATTTGTCATTGTGTTTCCAGATTTGTTATTGTGTTTTTTGTCATTGTGTTTCCGGATTTGTCATTGTGTTTTTTGTCATTGTGTTTCCGGATTTGTCATTGTGTTTTTTGTCATTGTGTTTCCGGATTTGTCATTGTGTTTCCGGATTTGTTATTGTGTTTCCAGATTTGTTATTGTGTTTTTTGTCATTGTGTTTCCGGATTTGTCATTGTGTTTTTTGTCATTGTGTTTCCGGATTTGTCATTGTGTTTTTTGTCATTGTGTTTCCTGATTTGTCATTGTGTTTCCGGTTTTGTCATTGTGTTTTTTGTCATTGTGTTTCCTGATTTGTCATTGTGTTTTTTGTTATTGTGTTTCCAGATTTGTTATTGTGTTTTTTGTCATTGTGTTTCCGGATTTGTCATTGTGTTTTTTGTCATTGTGTTTCCGGATTTGTCATTGTGTTTTCCGATTTGTTATTGTGTTTCCAGATTTGTTATTGTGTTTTTTGTCATTGTGTTTCCGGATTTGTCATTGTGTTTTTTGTCATTGTGTTTCCGGATTTGTCATTGTGTTTTTTGTCATTGTGTTTCCGGATTTGTCATTGTGTTTTTTGTCATTGTGTTTCCGGATTTGTCATTGTGTTTTTTGTCATTGTGTTTCCGGATTTGTCATTGTGTTTCCGGATTTGTTATTGTGTTTCCGGATTTGTCATTGTGTTTTTTGTCATTGTGTTTCCGGATTTGTTATTGTGTTTCCGGATTTGTCATTGTGTTTTCCGATTTGTTATTGTGTTTCCGGATTTGTCATTGTGTTTTCCGATTTGTTATTGTGTTTCCGGATTTGTCATTGTGTTTCCGGATTTGTCATTGTGTTTTTTGTCATTGTGTTTCCGGATTTGTCATTGTGTTTTTTGTCATTGTGTTTCCGGATTTGTCATTGTGTTTTTTGTCATTGTGTTTCCGGATTTGTCATTGTGTTTTTTGTCATTGTGTTTCCGGATTTGTTATTGTGTTTCCGGATTTGTCATTGTGTTTTCCGATTTGTTATTGTGTTTCCGGATTTGTCATTGTGTTTTTTGTCATTGTGTTTCCGGATTTGTTATTGTGTTTCCGGATTTGTCATTGTGTTTTTTGTCATTGTGTTTCCGGATTTGTCATTGTGTTTTTTGTCATTGTGTTTCCGGATTTGTCATTGTGTTTTCCGATTTGTTATTGTGTTTCCGGATTTGTCATTGTGTTTTTTGTCATTGTGTTTCCGGATTTGTCATTGTGTTTTTTGTCATTGTGTTTCCGGATTTGTCATTGTGTTTTTTGTCATTGTGTTTCCGGATTTGTCATTGTGTTTCCGGATTTGTTATTGTGTTTCCAGATTTGTTATTGTGTTTCCAGATTTGTCATTGTGTTTCCAGATTTGTTATTGTGTTTTTTGTCATTGTGTTTCCGGATTTGTCATTGTGTTTTTTGTCATTGTGTTTCCGGATTTGTCATTGTGTTTTTTGTCATTGTGTTTCCGGATTTGTCATTGTGTTTTTTGTCATTGTGTTTCCGGATTTGTCATTGTGTTTCCGGATTTGTTATTGTGTTTCCGGATTTGTCATTGTGTTTTTTGTCATTGTGTTTCCGGATTTGTCATTGTGTTTTTTGTCATTGTGTTTCCGGATTTGTCATTGTGTTTTTTGTCATTGTGTTTCCGGATTTGTCATTGTGTTTTTTGTCATTGTGTTTCCGGATTTGTTATTGTGTTTCCGGATTTGTCATTGTGTTTTTTGTCATTGTGTTTCCGGATTTGTCATTGTGTTTTCCGATTTGTTATTGTGTTTCCGGATTTGTCATTGTGTTTTTTGTCATTGTGTTTCCGGATTTGTCATTGTGTTTTTTGTCATTGTGTTTCCGGATTTGTCATTGTGTTTTTTGTCATTGTGTTTCCGGATATGTTGTTGTGTTTCTGGATTTGTTGTTGTGTTTCCGGATATGTTATTGTGTTTTTTGTCATTGTGTTTCCGGATTTGTCATTGTGTTTTTTGTCATTGTGTTTCCGGATTTGTCATTGTGTTTTTTGTCATTGTGTTTCCGGATTTGTCATTGTGTTTTTTTGTCATTGTGTTTCCGGATTTGTTATTGTGTTTCCAGATATGTTATTGTGTTTCCGGATTTGTTGTTGTGTTTCCGGATATGTTATTGTGTTTTTTGTCATTGTGTTTCCAGATTTGTTATTCTGTCTCTGGATTTGTTATTGTGTTTTATGGATTTGTTTTAGTGTTCCCAGTTTTTTTTTATTTAGTTTTGAACTTCTCGGACACAGTATTTAGGAGCTTGTTACTTCCAGGCATTTGTGGATGTCTGTGTCCTGATTGTCCCACAGAACTCCAGCATGTGAGCTTCTTCAAGACTCGTGTTTTTAAAGTGGTGACAGAAACATAAATAGAGAGAAATAAGAAAAAAGGGACTGTAACCTGACAAAAATGCTTAGATCAGGAAACCAGTGCCAAAGAAATGTCCCCACGCAGCCATTCCAGCTAGCTGAGAGATCCTCCTGCTTTTTTATTTTTTTTAGCAGACAAAAAAGAAGAAGTAAAAATAAACCTCTTTTATTCTGTCCTGCTTGCAGTGATGAGCTCTTATGTTCTCCCATGGGGCACAATTAGAAAAGAGCGCAGAGGAAAAAAACAGGCCAAAACCATCAGTCACTACACACACATACATACACACACACACACACACACGTATACACACACATACATACACACACACATACACAGACACACATACACACACACGTACACACACACACACACATACACACAGATACACACACATACATACACACACACACACGCACGTATACACACACATACACACACACATGTACACACACACACACGTATACACACACATACATACACACACACACGTATACACACACATGCATACACACACACACACATACACAGACACACATGTACACACACACACACAGATACACACACACTCAAACACACACACATACAAACATGCACTCACACATGCACACACACACGTTTGTTCATCCAGTACACTCTGGAAATCCTTCACTCAGTTTCTGTCTTTAACCTGAATCTCAGTAAATTTACTGACCAATCACTAACCAGCTTTTACTCTGAATTTGCATAATACGATCTTCCAGGTTACTGTGTAAAGTCTGTGTTTATCCGAGTTGATTTCGCTCTGTAATGACACGATGAAACGCCGGAAGCGATTTGAACTCACATTTACACACACCTTATGAGGTCACCAAGAGGCGTTTTTAATAGAGGTTGCCATGGCAACTAGGCTGAATAACAGGTGCGTTCTGCAAACATACCAATTTTTCCAAGTCAGATGCTAGAAGGAATTCCTGGTGTAGAAAATCTTCTCCAGTGTTTTAGTGGGCTTCATATCACACGAGCAGAAGGAGAAGCAGTGTGTGATGTGATCTTAGCCACGCCCACTTCATCTGCACACGTTTGCATAATGGACACGCCCACATCTAGTCACCGGAAGTCAATGATGATGATGATGGTGATGATGGTGGTGATGATGGTGGTGGTGATGATGGTGGTGGTGATGATGGTGATGGTGATGGTGGTGATGATGATGATGGTGATTATGATGTTGAGGGTGGTGATGATGGTGATGATGATGATGGTGATGATAATGATGGTGGTGATGGTGGTGGTGATGATGGTGGTGATGATGGTGGTGGTGATGATGGTGGTGATGATGGTGGTGGTGATGATGGTGATGATAATGATGGTGGTGATGATGGTGATGATGATGATGGTGATGATAATGATGGTGGTGATGGTGGTGGTGATGATGGTGGTGATGATGGTGGTGGTGATGATGGTGATGGTGATGGTGGTGATGATGATGATGGTGATTATGATGTTGAGGGTGGTGATGATGGTGATGATGATGATGGTGATGATGATAATGATGATGATGGTGATGATGATGATGGTGGTGGTGGTGGTGGTGAAGATGGTGGTGATGGTGGTGGTGGTGATGATGGTGATGGTGATGGTGATGATGGTGATGGTGATGGTGGTGATGATGATGGTGATTATGATGTTGAGGGTGGTGATGATGGTGATGATGATGATGATGGTGGTGATGGTGATGGTGGTGGTGGTGATGATGGTGGTGATGATGGTGATGGTGATGGTGGTGGTGATGATGGTGATTATGATGTTGAGGGTGGTGATGATGGTGATGATGATGATGATGGTGATGATGATGGTGGTGGTAATGATGAAAATGATGAAGATGATGATGATGGTGAAGATGATGATGGTAGTGGTGGTAATGATGAAGATAATGATGATGAAGATGATAATGATGATGGTAGTGGTGGTGGTGCTGATGATGGTGAAGATGATGATGGTAGCGGTGATGATGATGACGATGATGAAGATGATGATGACGGTGATGATGATGATGGTAGTGGTAGTGATGGTAGTGGTGATGATGATGACGGTGATGATGATGATGGTAGTGGTGGTGGTGATGAGGATGATGATGGAAATGGTTCAAGCTTACACCAACAAGAATCCAGGAGAGTGTTATAAGAGAAAAGGAACATATTTTTTTAAACAAAATCTTTTTGTCTTTCGTCAGTGAGAAAACAGTAAGAGATAATTACAGGTGGCTAAGAATAATAACAATACAGGAGTCTGGAGTGGAAATCTGTAAACTGGTGGGATGAAGATTCTGTTAATTACACTTCCACAAACAGCGAGGATATTCACACGTCTTTCATTCCTGAGTCTGATTCACCACATTGTTCTGTAATTCCACTCACTTTCTTCCCTTTCTTATTCTTAACACCTTTATTCTCTCACTCACAAGCTCCCAAACTTTCCTCTCTTGTCTTCTGTGGCTTTTAAACCCGTGAGGCTTGATGACTTTCTCACGTTCTCACCAGGAAAGGGAAAGGAAGATCAGTGTCTCACTTTCACTTCCACACAGTGGCTACTGAAAGGTGGGGATTAGTCAGTAATCAGTGATATTCCTCCTGTTGTGTTGATTCACTAAACCCAAACTGGATCCAAAATAGATCTGTGTGAAAACGTCCAGGTTTACGACGTGATGAAATGAGCTCAGATAAAACACTTCATAAAAACAAAGGAATCCCTTCATCACCATGATCATCATCATCACCATCATCATCGCCATTATCTTCATCACCATGATCATCATCACCACCATCATCATCATCACCATCATCACCATGATCACCATCATCACCACCATCATCATCACCATCATCACCATGATCACCATCACCCTCATCACCATGATCATCATCATCACTACCATCACCACCATCATCATCACCATCATCATCATCATCATCATCATCATCACCATCATCACCATCATCATCACCACCCCCATCATCATCATCATCATCATCATCATCATCACCATCATCATCATCATCATCATCATCATCATCATCATCATCACCATCATCATCACCACCCTCATCACCATGATCATCATCATCATCACTATCATCACCACCATCATCACCACCCCCATCATCATCATCATCATCATAATCACCATCATCACCATCATCATCACCACCCCCATCATCATCATCATCATCATCATCACCATCATCACCACCACCATCATCATCATCATCATCACCATCATCACCACCACCCCCATCATCATTCTCACCATCATCATCATCATCATCATCACCATGATCACCATCATCACCCTCATCACCATCATCATCATCACCCTCATCACCATCATCATCATCATCATCATCACCATGATCACCATCATCACCCTCATCACCATGATCATCATCATCACTATCATCATCACCACCATCATCATCACCACCCCCATCATCATTCTCACCATCATCATCATCATCATCATCACCGTCATCACCACCACCATCATCATCAATGACTTCTGGTGACTAGATGTGGGCGTGTCCATTATGCAAATGAAGTGGGCGTGGCTACGATCACATAACACACTACTTCTCCTTCAGCTCGTGTGATACGACGCCCACTAAAACATTGGATAAGATTTTCTACACCAGGAATTCCTTTTAGCATTTGACTTGGAAAAATTGGAATGTTAGCAGAACGCGCCTGTTATTCAGCCTAGTTGCCATGGCAACCTCTATTAAAAACGCCTCTTGGTGACCTCATAAGGTGTGTGTAAAATCTGAAGATCGAGTTTGGGTCATTAAAGAGCGAAATCAACCACGATGATGAGGTCAGAGGTCACAGTACCAGGAATCCTGTCCTCTGATTGTTCAGCTAAAAGTCTGTCATCATCCGTGTGGATAAACTTATAACCTCGGTCAAGCCTGCAAATTTGCCCTGGTCCCCTGGAGGGACGGGAGGTTTCGGAGAGACAGGCCAGGTGTGAGACGTGTCACCCAGCTCTTTTCTTTCTTTTTCTTTTATTTTATACTTCATTACCACCCATCAACCTGGCAGTAACACCAGGAGGAGGACAAATTCTCCAACATGACCTGAAGATTCACGCCGAGACGTTGCATCAGGACCAGATGAGCCATAAACCGTCTGCAACTCGTCTGGAGAAAAGGTTTCATTTTTTTAAAAAAGTTGGAGAGAAGTCTTAAAAACTTTTGCTGGAATTCTCCGGAATTTTATTGCGCCTGTTTTTGCGATTTGGAGAAAATAACTCGAACCATGAAGCGGTCAGTGAAGTGACCTGAAGCTGGTCAGTTGTTTACCATCTGATTTCTGTCAGACCTCATATCTTAAAATAAACCTCTTTCAAGCAGATCTGTCTAAAAAAAATCGATCAATAAAAACAAAGGAATAAAAATAAAGACTTTATGAGAGCGTCTGGCTCGGAGAGAGTGTGTGTTTAACTTCCTGATGGAGTTTAGAGGATCTGAGCCTCGCCGAGCTGCAGAGTCGCTCCTACTGTAGAGTAAACACTCGAACCCTGACACTGGCAGGAGGGAAGGAAGAAGGAAAGCTCATGTTTTCCTCTTTACCTTCTTTATCTACAGAAAAAACCCTGTACAGATGAATCCCCAGATAAAAAAGAGCCTGATTTACCGATAGATAGATAGATAGATAGATAGATAGATAGATAGATAGATAGATAGATAGATAGATAGATAGATAGATAGATAGACTACACTCGTTTCTCTGTGTGAGTTCTTACCCATCTTGATTTAATCTCTTTGACGTAGAGAGGAAGAAGGAACTCGGAGACGCCTTCTAACCTCACGCCTTCTTTGGTGACGCGCAGATTACCCATCCCATCCTGCAGAGAGAGAGAGAGAGAGAGAGGAAGTTAGTGAGAGATGAATAATCTCACCTCAGATGAGTGTAGAGACACTTATTATCCACTGCAGCATCTCTGTCTCCGTCTCCGTCTCCGTCTGGCTGATGCTGGGTTTATGGATTCGTCTCGACCTCGACTGGGATTTAAATAAAACTCACAAACGAATGAATAAAACAAACATTCCTTTAAAAATGGTTGATATTTACAGCTGTTGATATTTACAGCCGTGTCACAGACACAGACCCGCTGATCAGCCGCTGTGACCGGATGAAGGATTTCTGGATAAAGTGGTTTTTTACTTTTTTATGAAGTGGTTTTTTAGGCACCAGCTCAAATTTTCAAGTTTTTTTCTTGAAGATTTGTGTTTTTTTTACTGAGTAAATAAAACTGGACGCATGAGCAGTAGGTAGGGATTTATTATTTTTTTAATCAGAGCATCATGCAGTAAAATAATTCTCATAAATAAAAATAAAAATATAATTGAAGAGTTATACTAGTCACAAGTAATAAAAAATAAATAAGAATAAATAAATAAATAAGCAAACAAATTAATTAATTAATCATTGAATAAAAATAAATAAATAAACAAACAAACAAATAAAAAAATAAATATTTTAAGTAAATACCAATCTTCTTATTGACTATAAATATATAATAAATAAATAATAAATAATGTTTGTTTGTTTTTTCATTTCATTTTTCCTCCTATTCCTTCCTTCCCTTTTTCTTACACGCTTGTTTATTGTTTATTTTATTATTTATTTTATTTTATTTGAAACCCAAGCTTCCACTCAGCACTCAGTCTTTACTAACACGATGAAGTCCTGCGCTACACTGTGTGTTTACAGTGAAATGAATAAAAGTAATACATCTAAATACATCAAAATTACTGAGAGAGAGAGAGAGAGAGAGGGAGAGGGAGAGGGAGAGGGAGAGGGAGGGTGGGGGGAGAGAGAGAGAGAGAGAGAGAGAGAGGGACAGTTTAATTCCGCAGGGATTTTCTCACCAGATTTAATAATCATAAACGAATCAGGAGGTCAAACTTCATACGATTCGCTTAACAAACTGAGGTTAAGCGTGCAACTGGCTTGGACACACGCACACACACACACAAACACACACACACACACATACACACACACGCACTGAGGTTCGATAACTTATTGAATTCCAACAACCTTCAGTGGCGATGTATTTAAAAATTTATGTAGTGGAACTGGGGAAACTAATGCAAGGGTCCCACACACACACACACACACACTGAGCTGAGGTAACGTGCAGTGTATGAATTGATCGGATGGTCAGAGTGAGTGTTAAGTACACATCTCTGCTGTGACTGAGCCTGACAACAGACACACACACACACACACACCACACATGAGTAAGAAACAAAGACGTAAATAGACACTGAGACAATGACGAGAGACGAAGAGACGAAGAGAGAGATAGTTAGAGTGAGAGAGAAAGAGGAATAAAGACTGACAGATATGTATGGGGGGGCAGAAGAGAGAGAGAGAGAGAGAGAGAGAGAGAGAGAGAGAGAAGAAAGGAAAATGCAACATGATGAAACATTGGGGAACACACAGGAACTGAGAGAGAAAACATCACACATGAAAGAAAAAGAACAAGAGAAACACACACACACACACAAACACATGCACATAGATACTGGTTCAAAAAAATGAGAAATTGATTACTTCATTATAAACAGGCTAAACCTAACAAACAACTAGACCCCCCACACACACACATATACACACACACACATACACACACACACACACATATACACACACACATATACACACATATATACACACACACATTAAATCTGAATCATATTGATGACTAATGCTACATTTCCTCTTTTCATTTTCTCTTACTGGAAAAAAAACGAATATAATGAGACTAAGGAAAATGCTATCTGTCTCTCACACACACACACACACACACACACACACACACACACGTGCGTGATCTGTCCTTTTGCTCCCTCGACCCATGACATTGAAAGTTAATAAACTATCTCTGAGCCATCGTTGAGACACGAGCAGTTATTCATCACGTCTGTAATAAGGCGCGCGAGCACGCGGACGGACGGCGTGTGTAACTGATCACTTCACCCTTAATGTGACTCGCCTCTTAAAACTTCATTTCCTGAACCATATGGAAAAGTGGGCGGGGTGGGGTGGGGTGAGGGTCGGTTGTGCAGGTGATGTCATCATGAGCTAACACCGATCACGATGACATCACAGTGCATCTGAATGCTGGACTCTGATTGGTCAGATGGTGTTGATTAGCAGCTTTGGGCCCAATATGTCCTGGTTTCCATGGCAACAGATGTCAACACTGATGACAATGACATGACAGTGCATCTGAATGCTGGACGTTGATTAGTTTTCTATAACAGCAGCTTACGGCTCAAAATGTCATGGTTTCTATGGCAACAGCTCAATCACTAGGACGTGTGAAGGTATTTTGTGTTTAGAATAAAATGAATATTTCCTGCACAACTTATTTTTCTTCTTCTTCTTCTTCTTCTGCTTCTTCTTCTTCTTCTGCTTCTTCTTCTTCTCTCTCCCTCTACCCCAACCCCCCCCCCGTTCAGAGCCCTTAACACCAATCAGGATCTGAAAGGTAGCCTCCCCCGGGGGCTCTCTGGGTATCATTCGCCGAATGGAGGCTGACCACCAGCGCAAATTGAGTCAAAAAAGGCTTTTGGGAGAAAATGGAGAGAAATGGATAGACACATAATTCCTGACACGTTTATTCTCCCTGCCGCTGGTCGCCGTGGTGGCAGATGGTGGATATTATGGGCTACAAGGCTGAAGAGGCCATGGGGAGTTTTTTTTTTTTTTCTTTTCTGTCGGTAATCACAACGGGATGGTTTTGCCCTCTGAATCAGCATCGGAACACATTTCCTCGTGTCTGCTAGCAAAGCTGCTCTCCATCACAGGCAACAGTTCCGAAAGCAACACCTCCGTAATGCTGTAACAGGCTGTTTAGTTGTCCAACCGAGCAGCAGAAATTGCACAAATGCACGGTACTGAAAGCACATTCTCGCCTCACGAAGCCGCCATATTACAGTCTCACACACATGCATCCACTTTGAGCACCAAAACATTGGATTACTAGCCTTAGTTTTTCTTCTGTATACGTTCTGATCTGCTCACAAGTCTAATAAACATGACAAATAATCCACAAACCTCCAAACCTGAACTCCACCATTCCTTCTCTCTGTTTCCTTCCTCTCTCTCAACCATGACCACAATCACATAAACTGTAGCTCTGAGAAGATCTTCTATAGCTTTAGTTATTAAGTAAAGTGGCTGAACCTTATGAACCCGTCTTGAATCCTAGGTGGTACATATTTTCTGCTTGAACCTTAAGGAACCGATCCTGATTTTCACAAGCTTCTTCCGCCTTCCATAAACCCACAAGGTCCTGCTCTCATCCTGAGGTCTACAAGCTCCTGTTCTAAACCAGATCCTAGTTTTTTTTTAAAGAAAATATCCAGCTGTCAGTCTAAGGTCTACAATCTTCTGCTACCATCCAAATCCCACTCCTGACTCCTGCACACTTCCTGAGCTTTACAAACAAACAGATTATCTATTTTCTACCACTTCTACCACTCTGAGGCTTACAATCTCCACTTGAGCTAAGGTCTACAATCTTTGGCTCCAATTATAATTTCAATCCTGTAATCTTGAGGCTTGAAATCTTCTGGTCTGAAATCTAAGATGTACAAGCTCCTACTTCAGACATGGTTAAGGTCACAATCTCCTGCCCTCATCCAGATGTTTCCAACCTGATCCCACTCCTGGTTTCCTGGGGACCTAAATTCCCCCGTGTTCCTGCTGAGGCCTATAAGTTGCCATCATCAACCAACAAAACAACTCAGAAGATCTACAATTATCTGGTCCAATCCCAATACCATTTCTACCTTCCTGAGCCTCACACCCTCCTGCTCATGCGTGAAGATCTACAAGCTCCTACTGCAAACAATTCATTCCCTATTCCTGATATAATAAAGGTCTGCATGAAGACTGGAATCTATAACCTCCTATTCGAAAGAGTTCTACCACCCTGTGAGCCCGAATGTTCTGCTCCTGTTCCTGCTTCTATCCAGACTTTAATCTGACCACAAATTATCCCATTCTGAGGACTAGAACCTTCTGCTTCCTTGTCCTTGATTGATTGATGATTCTTTGCTTGTTTAACCACTGACTCATCACCTAATAATTAGCCGTTCATGAGCTTTGTCAGGTGTATTAAAAATCTGCAGAAAACTCTTCCATGCATATGCATTTTTCACGTTCCATAAGGAAATACGTGCCAGATGTTTCTGTAGGCACCAGCCAGATGGAATGACTTCCTTTCCAGAAAAAGAAAAGGTCAAAATATAGACAAAGGAAAAGAGATTCACTCACCACGGTGAAGTTCATGACCTTCAGGATCCAGATGGTGAGTGCAAGGTTGACGATCATAGTGACCAGGAGGAGGAGGATAAAGAAGTAAAGACAGCGTTTACGCCAGCCGTAGATGCCCACGGGATATGGAGCAGGGCAACCCGGCCTCTGCAGGGCGCTTGGCTGGGATGCCAAAATATACTGCTCCTGGGTCATCTAAAGAGAGAGAAAAAGAGGGAAAATTATTATGATTAAAAACAAAGTCCTGATTTAGTTGGAAGGTATACAATAATAAAGGTTCTAATAAGGGTTCAGGTCCTAGTGGAAAATTCGAATTTATGAGATGAGAAGTCGTAATTACAACATCAGGTGCTTTCGAGTCGGACTTCGGTCGGGGAAAGATGGAGGAGAATTAATTCTCTTAATTCAAAGCAAATAAATACAGCAAGATTTTTCTAGAAATGACAAAAAAATTGCATTTAGCTCGTTTTATATTTTTAATAATTTTATCATTATATTATAAAAAAATTATATCATAATTGTACAATGCAGATTAGCACGTGATAAAAAAAATCAGCTTCTGAGACAAGAAAATTCAACTACTGACGATGATTTTGTTGTGTTCTCTGAATGACATGCCCCCTAACTCGTTTACATTTCTGGCATTTGGCAAATGCACTTATCCAATTTATACAACTGAAGGTTAAAGCCCAGCAGTGGCAGCTTGGTGGACCTGGGATTCGAACTCACAACCTTCCAATTAAGTTAAGTAGCCTTTATTTGCCACATATACATTACTGCACAGTGATTTTTTTCCCCCATATCCCATACTTGGAGAGTTGGGGTCAGAGTGCAGGGTCATCTATTATGTAGCACCCCTGGAGCAGAGAGGGTTAAGGGCCTTGCTCAAGAGCCCAACAGTGTGACTTGGCAGTGCTGGAGATTGAACCCTGACCATCCAAACAACAACTTAGTGCCTTGAACCACTTGTGCTACCACCACATTTGATACCATGCCGAGCTGGGGCTACTTGCAGGGCGTGGGTGCTCGGTAAAGCATGGCCCTTGCCCATTTCAGGAGAGACCTTGACCAAGCACAATTAGTAGTCCAACACCTTCAGCACTAAGCTGCCAGATACCCACAGGACTGTAAAATATGGTAACATGGCAACATAGGAAACATTCGATCAAGACACCATTTTGATGGGACAAATCAATAAAGGGCTTAAACACAGAACAAGTGAACACATTAGGATAACAAACCATGACAAAGGTTCGAGAAAAAAATACACCTGCAGCTCACCATGCTGTAAAGCGACAGGGAATTCCAGACAGCTAGCACTTTATTGGTAAAATATAATCATATTTGAAGCAAGGTTTCATTACACTCTAAAAGATCTCACCCTGAAAAGAGGTGTAATTAATGCTGCAAGTGCTCCACTGTTCACTCTAACCTCAACCAATTGTAGCTTGACATATAAAATCCACTCATAGGGATTTGTGACTGTGAGACACTGTTGACTTCTTTCTGAATGCTGCTCAACTCATTTCGCTTTACATTTGCGTTCTATGCCGTGATACTCTTCAAAATTCACAGAAGAATGCAGTATGTGAAAGTGAAAGAAATCTACAGCATATATATGTGAGGAAAAGAGAATAAGAGAAACACTAGAGTAGAGAAGGACTCCGATTCAGTGAAGGACTCCTTCAGTGTGTCCTTCTTTGCGCTCCTACCTCTGAGATCTCTCTCCTTTCACCCTAAAATGAATGAAGGCTCTTGAAGGACGCTGATGTAAATGAGCGAAGATTGCAGAAGACCGTTAGAGCCTGATGAACTGCTAATGTGGATCACTGCACTCTTTTTATAAAAATAGCAAGAAGGTGAGGCTAAAGCAGGGCGACACAAAAAAAGCAGGAATTTTCCAGGTGCTGCATTAAAAATAATTTGTTTCTTTTGTGTAAACAGAAGAAGATTTTCACCAGAGAATAACTTCCAGGACCATTCTTTTCTGAAGAACTGCAGCTTTTCACATTTAACAGATATTCGTGAGAAAAATTAGAATGGCCTGTTTTATTGTGTACCAAAACAAAAATGAAAATAAAGTACATCCACAGGCTGGTAAACTTCACTTTTTTTCTTTCTTTTTTTTTAGATACGTAGTTGTGAACCGAAAACTCTTCTTTATTTTTTACTCCTATTTGGCTTCGTCTAAATATGAAGTCGTGAGTCGTTTCAGCGTGGAGTTTTGCGCTAGTTCCATACATATTCATGGTGTGTGAATCAATGCGTGTGGGTGTGAAAGAGTTTGGAGGAGTTATTAATTGTTCATAGCCATTTGGAAGCAACAGGTCACATGCTTTTTCTCTCTCTTTCCCTCCCTCTCATTTTGCCTGAAGTCTTTCGCCTCTATAAATACCCTGCATTAGGAAGGCAGAAATACAGCTCTTTTTCTTCCCCTACCTCCTCTGCCCTCGACTCCCACTCACTCTCCATCCGTAGTGTTTTCTCAGGCCAGGCAACTTCTACTTCTGCCTTTTGGAAGCTGAAGTTATTTTTCCTCCTGTCACATTGCCAACTCTGCTATTTCTCTATTCTTTGCTTTTAGTGTAATACTTTCCTCCCTCGTTTCTCAAATTGATCTGACAAGCAAAAGATCTATCACTCTTCTCTAAAGCTCCCCTCGTTAAGGGCCTCTGGACCAAACAGCTCACCTGAGCCTTCAATCAACTAGATTACAGCTGCTGACCACACTCAAACTCTGTGTGTGTGTGTGTGTGTATGACTCCTCGCCTACCTTGCCTGCATTTTTCTTCCCTAAGTAGCTAAGAGTGAAAAAGGCCTTCTATTATAAACCGATAGTTGTTGGTTAAGTTGCTTTGGGAATTATCAAGGTAAAGTGCACCATTTTGTCAGTCTGCTCGGTCTCAAATGCTAACGAGGGCTAAGCTAACCTTGGGAGGGTCTCCACACTCATGCAGCTCATCCTGTCGACTCAAACCTGACTCATATAACCCTCACAGCTCAAGAGGCATCAATATCGATACTTATATCTGTACTGGTCTGATGCAAAATGCTCCAACACCAACCGAGAATGTTGTATGTTGTCATGGTAACAAACAACCCATAACTAGAGCAATTTGAACTGATGGAATTACAGAACATAAAACTCAGGAGTTCTTCACTATAGCAGCAGACATCAGCAACCAACGCTACAGCAAATGCTGGTTAGACGAGGGAGGAAATGTCTACACATAATGCTAGGTGAGTGAAAATAACAGCTCTTATGTTCCACAATGTTATTCTTGATCATCATCATCCACCGTCAGTCAGAGGCAACAAGGGATTCTGATGCAAACTCAAATGTACTTTACTTACAGCTCGACACAAGCACTTCCCCTGAAGGGAAACAAAAACCTGGCATTATCTACTGAAACCTTATTCCATACACGCTAGCTAATGCAGCTGGCTAATGTTCTTCATTTAAAATTAACATGCTGTACATGATTAAGAACAAAGCTAATAGCCTGAGTGCATGAACATGTGCTTGTGCATTGTTTAAACATGAGCTCCCTGATTGATTAGTCGAATGTTTCTAAGCTGCTATTCAAAACTGGCTCCAAGTCCCGAATGGAGTCTCGGGAAGGCAAGAGTTAAGGCTCTGACCACCGTAGCCAGAGGTCTAGATCCTAGAACCTTCAAATTTATGGCATACAAGACAGAAGTAACATATTCAGAGGAAAGTTAACTAGCTGCAAGTTAGACATTTTTCCACCCCAATTGTGCCCTGAGTCCTCAATCACAAGGGCAGTATGCACCATGGCTCTGTCCCAAATCTAATAATTGCACTTTCAGGCCACCTGCCAAGGCCATTAGGTTCCAAAGCAAGGGCAAACAAGGATGAATGATTTTTCCTGTCAAACCACAATATTAAAGTAAAACCACTTATGCTCAAGTAAGGAAAACTTGAGTGTGAGGTCAACCTGAGCATGAATACGGCAAATTTCACACTTTCTTCAACGTCTCTATGATTGTTTCCATATCCCTGCAGTGCAGCTTTCAAATCAACTCCCAAATGGTATCCAAAGTTAAAGCCCAAGTACAAATTCATATAGAGTTTCACGTCATGGATAACTGAGCTCATAACGTCAAGAAACTTGACATTATTTATTTCATAACTTGAGTTGTATTGTAGTCAAGCCACTTTTTCTCAAGTTCAAGTCTCAAGGCCACTGAATATCAAGAAAGCCAATCACAAGTCCAAGTCATCTTCGCTTTAAGTTCTAGTCCCCTCTCAAATGGGGGTAGTAGCTCAAATGGTTAAGGCTCTGGGTTGTTGCTTGGAAGATCAAGGTTCAAGTCCTCCAAACTGCCACCGGTGGGCTCTTAAGCAAGGCCTCCAAGCCCTCCAGAGGCACTGCATCATGGCTGACCCTGTGCTCTGACCCCAACTGTCCGAGGATGGGATATGCAAAGAAAGGATGGAGCTCAGGAATCCCATTAAATCCATGTTCTCCAACCTGAAGGACCTCAGCTGGCTTAGCAGCTTTAATCATCTCTGACATCCAATGAAACTCTTCCTGGCTGTGATAGACAGATTGATCTTATTAGTTAATTAGATCCATTATTGAATAAATGGGAAGAAATGGGAATGGATATATCAAGGGGTTAAATTGAGCAAGAACAATCTTGGATGGCATTCTGGAACCTTCTCTAACTTGAGGAGGCTAAAGATTTCTGCTTGATTGACAGCAGGATCTAATCTAATCTAATCTCTGGTCTAATCTTGTACTGATGAATGTATCTTTCCCTCCAAGCCCTCCAGAGGCACTGCATCATGGCTGACCCTGTGCTCTGACCCCAACTGTCCGAGGATGGGATATGCAAAGAAAGAATTTGTGACAAATAAAGGCTTAACTTACTAACTTAAATCCATGCTGAGAATCAAGGCAGCCACTCACAGGTCCATGCCCAGTCAGCTCTGAGTCTCAAGACAGCTTTAGGACAATTTCAAGTCCCAGTTAAGACCAAAGTCAGCGTCTGAAGTTTGTATATTAAGCTAGCCGCTCTAATACTCACGTCAGGTCTCTCAAGTCTTCTCATTATTAAGTCAGGAATGAGGAATAGCCCCCCTTTTTATCGGTCAAGATCATCTAACCCTCACAGCAAAGTCCTGTCCAACGTCCTTGCAAAATCAAGTCCCAAACAGTGTCTCAATTTAAAGCCCAGGCTTCATAAGTTCCACCTCAAGTATTCCTAAATCTAGGAATCTAGGTCTGGAACTCAATTAATTCATCAGTCTAAGTATCGTGTCACAGAACAACATCCATTAATGATAAACGGAGGAGGATTCTTCCAGAAGGTGAATTGACGGATCGCTGGTTTCCTGACTGAAGCTCACAAAATCCCTTAATCACTGAATGTCTTTGTAAGATGATCTGAGCATTTGTCTTATTTAGCTGGAAAAAGTCAAAGGGCTTAAACAAACTGAATTAAAATGACAAAAACGTTCGCATATATACGTGTGTGTGTGTGTGTGTTGAGTAGGAGAGACGAGATCCTCCACACAAAGCAAACAAGGCTGGAAAATATCACACGGCCTTCCGTGCTTTCTCTGAATCAATAGTGGAATGATACTGGCTCCAGTTCTGTGTGTCGAACTTGCGAGTGGCCAGGTGCTAACTCTGAGTGGAATTAACAAATCGATACATCATTTAAAAAAGGTCATAGAAGCCAGGAACATAATTTAATGCAGGGCAGGCGGCAGTGGAAGATTTGCAGCTAATTAAACATCGGCGTCACTGAAGGAGCTCTGGCACTTTGTAGCCACAGGTTTCTGCTGCCGAGTTTCATCTGCAGTCTCCGGGAGGACGGAGGATGGGGTGTAATGTACCATTGGGCTTTGGCAGATATTAATATAATGGTAGACTTTTAACACGGTTAGTAGCTTAGCTTGGAAGCTAATTATCTGATCTAAGGATGTACAAAATCTGATTTGATTGTGTGGAGAATGAAGCTGTAAGGAAGATTCTTGTTACTAACCATGTTCTCCACCCTCATCTTAATGTTAGATATGAAGAATATTTGTTAGGAGTTAGAAAAAAATGCAGTGTTCAATGACAGTTCAAGCAACGAACAGTTGGTCTCCAGGATGGAGCTCAGGAATCCAATTAAACCCATATTCTCCGACCTGAAGGACCTCAGCTGGCTTAGCAGCTTTAATCATCTCTGACATCCAATGAAACTCTTCCTGGCTGTGATAGACAGATTGATCGTATTAGTTAATTAGATCCATTATTGGATAAATGGGAAGAGGGATGGATATATCAAGGGGTTAAATTGAGCAAGAACAATCTTGGATGGTGTTCTGGAACCTTGTCTAACTTGAGGAGGCTAAAGATTTCTGCTTGATGGACAGCAGGATCTAATCTAATCTAATCTCTGGTCTAATCTTGTACTGATGAACGTATCTTTAATTGGGTTCCTCATCATGGCCAAATTTATTTATTAGATTATACGTAAATGTAGCTAGCTTGTTGATGAAGGTTAGCTAGCTAGTCTCTTAGTATAGTATAGTATAATAGTCCATGGCATCATCAGCAGGATGGTTGAGTGTATGCAGCTTGAGTGTGAGCAGGTGTGAGATGGTTATTCTGTATTTGAACTAATGAAACGAGGGCATTGGCAGCTTAGCGGTTAGCGTGTTTGCCTCATGAATCCAGAGTTTGGGGGTTTGATTCCTGCCTCTGCAAAATGTGTGTGGAGTTCATAAGTGCATGTTCTCCCTGTGCCTCGGGGGTTCCTCCAGGTTCTACGGTTCCCTCATGCAGTCCAAATACACAAGTTCTAAGCTCTCTGAATAGTCCGTAGTGTGTGTGCGATTGTGCCATACAACAGACCAACATCCTGTCCAGGGAGTCCCCTGTTATGTTCCCCGAGTCTCCTGGGATAGGTTCCAGAGTGTAAGTCCATGTTCTACCTGTGCCTCAGGGGTTCCTCCAGGTTCTCTGGATTCTTCGTCCAGTTTAAAGGCATGTGTTCTAAGCTCTCTGAATAGTCCGTAGTGTGTGTGTGATTGTGCCATACAACAGACCGACATCCTGTCCAGGGAGTCCCCTGTTATGTGCCCCGAGTCTCCTGGGGTAGCTTCCACAGGGTAAGCGGTGTAGAGAAGTGAAAAGATGATGATCCTTGTCTGTCTTGTTGGTCTAGCTGTTCCACCTTTCAGTATCCATTTTCTTTTGTCTTCACTGCATGTTCAGAGACAACGTAGCAACCAGGTTGTAGAAAATCATTCTTTTTTTTTCTAGATTCACTATAAATGACTGTGAACTCATGAATGAACTGATGGACACTTTGACAACAAATGAAGCAAGTTTTAACCAGTAAATCATTGCCATTTTCTGTAAAGGCAGTCCATTTTCCACACAAATAAAAAAAGCAAATTGATGGAAATATTACACGGCTGAATGACCGCCGCTCCCCACGGCGCCGCGTTAAAGAGAGGACGATGAGGATGGAGGCGACAGCTGCGTGTTTCCACTGCGCTGTTTGCGCCACACATGAAATCACAGCTAAGGCTAACAGCAAATCAACAGCTGGGAAAACAGGAATTAGCGAGCAGCACTTGAGGGAAACAGGGAGTCGCTGCTGTCACCGCCGCCACCGCCCCGTCCCTCCATACCGAAAACAAACAGACGGCAACAGTTGGTGAGGTTTAGAGCCTTAACGAAGAAACATAAATCGTTGTTATTTCTGCTGTTCAACTCAAAGTAAATGCTGCTAATAAACAACAGATTGGTAAAACTTTGAGCTAATTAAATGATTTGGTCAGCCAATTATTTCAGGAAAGGCTTGCTAATAATTCTCGAGAAGTTTAAACACAAAGGCATCTGGCTCACAGAAGAACAACAAAAGATTTGCTTTTTTTGTTGAATCTCATCAGAGACGCTGCTTCTCTTCAGGTCCTCACACTCCCTCAAGCTTTGGTCTCACGGACGTTCCACAGAAATGGAATTAAATTCCTGACGACGATCTCATCCAGAAAGCTAAATATCTCCAACCCTACGTAGCATAACGTTTCACCATCAGGAGCATCTGTGCCAGAAGGTTCTCTTCACTTTCCTTCACATCTTTGTGGTTGCACGTTGATTTATTAGTGTTCATGACGCAGCGTGTGTGTGTGTGTGTGTGTTGACGAAGCGCCAAACAAGCGCCTAGCGTTCTGTCCTGCTAGCAGGGAAGCTGATGAGGAGGCCAAGTGTAGTCACGTTTAGAGAGACTAGCGCTAAAATAAGAAGGAAAATGTGACTGTGTGTCACTATGTTTACAGGATAAGAGTTTAA
>NC_080738.1:2369836-2387336 GCF_019097595.1 Hemibagrus wyckioides | reverse complement strand
GAATGCTAACCTAGCAAGAGGAAAAAATAATCTATCTTAGCGCATGAATGCTGACCTAGCAAGAGAAAAGCGCATGGACTCTAACCTAGCATGAGAAAACCTAATATTTCTTAGCACACGAATGATAATAGAAAAGCTAATCTATCTTAGCTCATGGATACTAACTTAGCAAGGGAAAAGCTAATCTATCTTAGCTCACAGATACTAAACTAGCAAGGGAAAAGCTAATCTATCTTAGCTCACAGATACTAAACTAGCAAGGGAAAAGCTAATCTATCTTAGCTCACAGATACTAAACTAGCAAGGGAAAAGCTAATCTAACAAATTATTATTAGCTAATCACCAAAACCATCTCTGATTTACAAGAAAGAGAAATGTGTTAAACTATGGAATGCAGAATGGAAATGATTATCTACCAAACACACACACACACACTCGGCATATGACCACATGTGGGCGAGTGTTAGCGTTGTTAACAGCGGAATTAAACATCCTGTTTGGATGAGTGTAAGGACAATTAGCGTCATTGATGGAGCGCAGAGTCGCTTACTAATGAACAGGAAGCCACAACAGCTTCTTAATAACGCATACACACACATACACACACATACACACACACACACACACACACACACTGATGTTACTAAGCCTTATGGATTTTAGAGAATGTACTGAATTCATTACAGAGGAATTTCATTACACACTGAACTGCAGGATCGCTCGGCGCGCTATGCTAACGAGTTAGCGCTGCTCAATATGCAAACAACCTCATTCCGATGGGCGGGGCTAATAAGAGCCTTTCTGACAGGTCATTCTGAGAAGTGACCACGCCCATCGTGCCCCTTCCCCAACAAAGATGATTACCAGCTAATAATTAACACCATGTTCGTCACAGAGTGAATTCTACAGAATCACTCCATCACTCCTGACTCATCACTCCTGATTCATCACTCCTGACCTCATCACTTCTGACTCATCACTCCTGACCTCATCACTTCTGACTCATCACTCCTGACCCCATCACTCCTGACTCATCACTCCTGACCTCATCACTCCTGATTCATCACTCCTGACTCATCACTCCTGACCTCATCACTTCTGACTCATCACTCCTGATTCATCACTCCTGACCTCATCACACCTGATTCATCACTCCTGACCCCATCACTCCTGACTCATCACTCCTGACTCATCACTCCTGATTCATCACTCCTGACCTCATCACTCCTGATTCATCACTCCTGACCCCATCAGTCCTGACCCCATCACTCCTGACTCATCACTTCTGATTCATCACTCCTGACCCCATCAGTCCTGACCCCATCACTCCTGACATCATCACCCCTGACTCATCACTCCTGACCTCATCACTCCTGACCCCTTCACTCCTGACCCCATCACTCCTGACCTCATCACTCCTGACTCATCACTCCTGACCCCATCACTCCTGACCCCATCACTCCTGACTCATCACTTCCGACCTCATCACTCCCGACCTCATCACTCCTGACTCATAACCCCTGACCTCATCACTCCTGACTCATAACCCCTGACCTCATCACTCCTGACTCATAACCCCTGACCTCATCACTCCTGACTCATAACCCCTGACCTCATCACTCCTGACTCATCACTTCTGACCTCATCACTCCTGACCTCATCACTTCTGACCTCATCACTCCTGACCTCATCACTTCTGACCTCATCACTCCTGACTCATAACCCCTGACCTCATCGATCCTGACCTCATCACTCCTGACTAATCACCTGCTCACAGCAAACTCTCAGTACTCACAGCAGCACACAAACTCCTACACACACACACACACACACAGAAACAGACAGAGAAAAACGCCAGCGCTGAGTGATGACAAAAACACACAATATAACACAAAGTGTCTGTGTACATCAACACAAACACACAGAACAGAAAACATCACTGGAGTCTAATTCTGAATGATAGTGTGTACATTTAATCATCAGATATTCCCCTAACACACACACACACACACACCTTTCAAAGCATGGATGTCGGCCAAGTTTCCTTTCAGCCACTCTGTCAATTTGGCGCCGATCCCCAAATGTGTGTGTGTGTGTGTGTGTGTGGGTGTGTGTGTGTTCCTTCATTAGCCTCATGGCTCGTCCCTTCATTAAGAAGAAAAGAACCTTGTATAGAAATGAACAAAAAGAATTCTCAAAATATAACCACACACACACACCAATTAGCCTAGAAACCTTCACGTCTATGCTAACCGCTAGTGATTAGCGGCTCCTGTTTCAGCAGTAGATCAGCACTAGCGTGTGTAAATTAGCTACACATTTACATCAATCACCTCAGAATCATGAGACACTTGAGATGCACCAGAATATTTGCTAACGTCTGATTCACCTGATTAGCATCTGAGCTATGTCTGAGCTAGCTCACTAGCATCTGGAGGACGAACACACTCAGTGTTGTGCTGTTAAAGGAAAACAATCATCTCTGTGGTGGAAACTTTATCACTCCTTAAAGTAATTAGCATTAGCGGTGAGGCTAATCTTATTATTAGCACTTGTAGTGTAGGTCACACACACACACACACACACGTAATCAGTAGAGAGCAGGTGGCTGTACTGTGACTAGTGTTCATGGTTCATCTGGCACAGGTCACTGAAACACAAACACACACACACACACACACACACAGAGGCTAGGAGATGACAGCTGTTACCATAGTGACTTCTGGAAATGGTGTGTGTGTGTGTGTGACATTTTTGGAGTCCAAATAGAAAACTTTCTCTCCCTCACACACACACACACAGACACACACACCAGTAACAATTTTTACGATAAAAGCCTTTTTTATCACACGCTTCACTGAAACTGTCTAAAATGACAGGCTTAAGATGAAAACACATGCGTGCACACACACACACACACACACACACACTCTGGAAGGCTTCCCTGGATAGTTGCAGATAGCATCTGGCTATCACCAGGCTTTCAGATCCAACTATGCAGCTGTCTGTTCTATGTGTGTGTGTGTGTGTGTGTGTGTGTGTGTGAATATTTTTCATGCTATTTTCATGCTATGTATCGTTGCTCTCAGGCTACTTGAGTCACTAGACAAATGCTAATCATGTCATTAGCATACGGATGTCGTGTATGAGTTACCTCATGAAGTGTGTGTGTGTGTAAAATAGCTTTGGTCATTAAAGCTAGACACTAATTACTGTATATTAGTGATTAGCCATTATGCTTGCATCTGTTGATTTTTGTTTTCTTCCCTCACCATAGCATATCCTGACCACGTTACCTCACACTCATGTGAGCTAGCGCTGTTAGCTTCATTAGCTCATGTGCTAGAATTCTGCCAAATCCTTCACTACCTGATGCTGACCTTGAGGAGCTGTGAGTCCAGCTAGCGTGTAGCGTAGAGAGAGTTAACATTCTGCTAATTCTGCAAATGTAATTAGCCAATGAAATGGTTTTGTTGTGAGGAGGCAGGAAGTGCTAATGCTGCTGGAGTGACACTACCAGAGAATTAGCAACGCGTCTGGAGAAATTAAACTAAACCAAAGATAGTTTCTGTTTCTGATCATCTAGTGGAAAAGATATTTTTAATTATTTTTTAAAGTTTATTAAATTATTTGAATAGATTATCTGCACTTTCAGCTCAACATTATTATATACAGTGTAGATTTTTATATATTTATTTATATATTATTAGCCAGTTTGTTTATTGTTTATTTTTGTAAGTAATACAATGAGGAGGAGAAATAAAAAAAAATAAATAAATAAAATAAATAAAGAGGAAAAAATAAAATTAAACAAATTGACAGTTTTGTATTCAAGCCAAACATAGCTGCTTGTGTATTTTATTATTATTATTATTATTATTATTATTATTATTATTATTTAATTAATTTATTTTTATTATATTATTATATTCATATATTATATATTTTTATCGTTATATTATTATTTATAATTTTTCAGCCTTAAGAGGGAATCATTACAAAAAAAATCAATGAATCAATCAATTTTAAAAATAAAATGCAAAAATAAATAATTAATTTTGAAAGTAAATTCTTCTTTTAATTTCATTTTATTTATTTATTTATCTTTGCATTATTATTTTTTTCTTTCAGGAATATGTCCTTCCGTCTGTTCCACGTTTTGCTTCAGGTTGAATTTATTAGCCTTTACCAGACGTTTTATCTGTAAAACGTGTCACAGTAATAAAAATGATGACATTCTCTGATTCGGAAAACTTTCCCAGTATCCATCTGTGTTTGCTAAAACTTCCACTCATTAGCCGCTACTTCGGTGATCGAAAAAAAGAAGAAAAAAAAACTGAGAGCATGTTGTACGAGAAGTTTTGTTGTTAATTACTCCCCAAATCTTGTTTTCCCGTCGAGAGTGTGTGCGACTCGCTCACCAGCAGGACACGCTCAGCTGATTCGCCGCTAATTCAGCTTGTTAGAAATGATTGCTTTGTTATCACTGCCGGAGCTCGGTGCGAGAGCCTCGTGAGCGATGTAGCGCTATGGCGCATTAGTTCTAATGAACTGCTCCATATGCTGCGAATCTCCTCCGGATGAGCGACGTAAATGAATACAGACACTCGCATGTGCGTGGCTTCAGGTTCTGCCCGCTCGCCGCTCCGAGTGTCCCGAGGAACCCGGATCCACGACGTCGTTACTCTACGGCCCACTGAGAGACTTCTGTCCAAATCATACATAATGACATAATTACAGCCATTCAGGCCGCCATTACACTGCCGTCTCTACACCCCGGACTACCTCCATGCTACTGTTATAACCCCTGACATGACACGGAGCTCTGAACTCATCAGATTCTCATCAGAACCAGAGCTGCACCAGAAAACGGATCAGTTAACATGCTAGTCGCCTGCTAACCAATCAGATTCAACCAATCCAAACCCCATGCTGAAGATCCCCTTGCTGATTTACTGTTAGTCAGACAAACTCCATGCTAACCAATTAGATTCCACATCAGCTGAAACGATCACATTCCAGGTGAAAACCCAAATCCAATCCAATTCAGCCGCATGCTGATCTCCACTAGATTCCAGATTAAATCCCGCAAATTCCACTCTAATCCACTGTAGACTGATCAGATCCCATGGTAATCCATTGTACTCCAACCAGATAGCATACTAATCCACTCTGAACCAATCATATCGCTCAGAAGGTTTCACTAGTCAGATTTCACATTAGCTGAAACGATCACATTCCAGGTGAAAACCCAAATCCAATCCAATTTAGTCACATGCTGATCTACACTGGATTCCACACCAAATCAATCAGATTCCACTCAAATCCACTGTAGACCAATCAGATCCCGTGATAATCCACTGTACACCCTCAGATTTAACTGTAATCTGAACCAAATATATTCCATTCTAATCCAATCTGATAATTGATTATCAGATTCCACTGGAATCCACTTAGAACATTTAAAATCCCTGGCAAGCCACCTATGAACCAATCGGATTCCAGGCTAATCCACTTTTAACCAATTAGACACAATACTAACCCACACTGATTCAATCAGATGCCATGCTAATCCACTATGATTCCATGTCAATCCACTTTTAACCAATCAGATGCCATGCTAATCCACTATGATTATGTGTCAATCCACTTTTAACCAATCAGATGCCATGCTAATCCACTCTGATCCAATCAGATGCCATGCTAATCCACTCTGATCCAATCAGATGCCATGCTAATCCACTGAGATTCCGTGTCAATCCACTTTTAACCAATTAGACACCATGCTAATCCACACTGATCCAATCAGATGCCATGCTAATCCACTCTGATCCAATCAGATGCCATGCTAATCCACCGTGATCCAATCAGATGCCATGCTAATCCACTGAGATTCCGTGTCAATCCACTTTTAACCAATTAGACAACGTGCTAATCCACTCTGATCCAATCGGATGCCAGGCTAAATTGCCAAGTCTGTTTTCAAAAACATTTCCACATCAATTTCTCATGATTCCACAATGATTATTATAAAAATTCAGTATTATACAGAAAGGGTTTTTGATGAAATGTTGGTCGATAACAGCAGTAACGAGTCTCATGAGGTTAAATAACAACATTAAGTCTCCTCACAGCCAATTAGATGTGCTCCAAAAAAAAACAAAAAACACAGGTTTGACATTGCACTACAGTTTCCCTGGAAACGGCTCCTCATCTCACCCCATAACCTATCTGGATCTATAGTATCGACGTTTCTCTTTCTGCTAGCTTCGGTTTTCATTTTTCCCTTTCAAAAAAAAAAAAAGAGGAGGGAATTCTGCGGTACAGCCGGGGAGCCTGAGCTGAAGACGGGAGCAGATGGTTGGAGTTTTTAATCACCACCCTGCAGCTCTCGCCTCTCAAATTCAAATGAGCTTTACTGGCATGGTGCTAGCAAGATACAGCACTTGCTAAAGCACATCCTTATCAAATACTTCATATCAAAGACACACACACACACATCTTAAACCTCTCTTTCTCTTTAGCTGAAGCATCATTACATATGCAGATGAGTGGAAAGTCCATCAGTATATTCAGAGCTGAGTTACACATTCTCTGGATTCCTACTGTGTTATAATCAGCTCCAATGTTCTCTACATGGAAGGGTCTCCACTAGCCATGGGGATTAGTGATCATTCAGCTATGAGAGCATTAGTGAGATGTTTGGATGTTGAGGAGACTCCAGTTCATCCCAGAGGTGTTCAGTCAGGGCTCTGTGTAGGACACTTGAGATCTTCCACTTTCTCCAACCTTCACCTCTACACCATGCCTTCATGGCGATCAGGGGCTTTGTGCACAGGAACATCATCATGCTGGAGCAGGGTTTGGGAATCTTAGTTCCAGTGAAAGGGGACAGCGACATTCTATATAATTGTCTGTTGCTTTTGTGCCAACAGTTTAGGAACCAGATGTGGTCAGGCATGAAGATCAGAGGTGTACATACTTTTATTTAACTGCTTTATTGGTAGCAGACGAGAACATTTTGGGGACATGCTCTATTTACATTCTTGGTATTTGGCACATGCCCTTATCCAGAGTGGCTTACAATTTATCTCATTTTTTACAACTGAGGGTTAAAGGCCTTGCTCAGGGGCCCAGCAGCAGCAGCAGCTTGGTGTTCCTGGGGTTCAAACTCATAACCTTCTCATCAGTAGTCCAACACCTAAACCAATAATCTACCAAATCCCCATGCTACTCCACTGTAACTCCACCTTGCTGTCTTTTATCATTTTTAAATCAATTTAATTATCAAATCTCTTGAATTGATCAGCTTTTCGTCGTGGCTGAAGTACGCCTGAGCTGTTCTCACTCCCTATCAAGATATTGCTGATTTATTTCTGAAAGAATAAACAAAATGAATAAAATTGTTAAGGGAGTATTCAGCTCATCCAGTTCTAGTGCTTATTTGCAGACTTCCTCTGACATCCTTTTTTTCCAGCACCTCCCTTTGTCCTTCCCTGTATTTCTTCTTGGGGGCTGGTGCTTTATGGCAGCAGCTGAGTAAAAGCCTGTGTGTACAGCCGTAAATTTCCAGCCTTGATCGATCCTCCAGCAATATTACTAAGAGCGCTTGACTCCCAGGGAAGCCCACTGGTTATTGGCAAGAGTTGGCTTGATCAGAATCCATCCAGGAGGGCATCTCCTTCTCAGTCTTTCTGCTCATTACTCAGGTTTAGGATACGTCTCGACTCGGCCCCTGTGCTCATGACAGATGGCCTGGAGTGCGTTTCAGAAGTGATCTTGATGGACTTATCCTGGGATCAGCCTTGTTTCATTTATTCCACTCAAACCGCACAATTCTCTGGATATATTTGACGTTTCCCGACTATCTGGTTCTCTCAGCTTTTTGACAATCTCTATTTCTCTGGCACTCTCTGGAGGCTTCCACATTCTGCGTAGGGAGCTCACTGGTTATTTTAAGGACGTGTGGGAGACGTATTGGATTTTTTCTGCAGGAGAAGTGGCTCATCACAGACAAGTGGACCTCTTACTCAACTCCTCAACCTTTCTCTTTTTCCCGAACTGCTAAGTTCCCAAAGTTCCACACCACCTCCTGACCTGACATTTACCCATGAGCCAAAGCAGGCAATACCTTGTTGCTTTGAAGCAGCAGACAGAGGGCTGGGTAGCTCCGTAAAGAGCTTTCTAAATGGCGTTTAAAAAGCAGATCGGCTCTGTCACATCGAGTCAGTGGCAGACAGAAAAGAGGAAGATGGATCTTCGCTGCAAATGGGGTTCGACATAACCGAGGCCATTTGAGGTAATGGGGTACACTCGAGTGGAGCCAGAGCTTCCTCCACACTCCGTCAACTACTGCCTTCGAGCCCCAGGCACTTCGCGTGTTTAATGCATCGTGAAGTGATCGAGGTTCGGAAAATTGCTGGAGTCTCCCGTAGAAGTGGCTGGTATACCGGAAATGGTGCAGCTACGGAATTACATTAGTGTTGGGATTCTGAAACAAGAGTCCATTAATTTTTATCAATGTAAATCCCAAAACAACGTGATGATCTTTAATCAATCAAACGTCAATTAGCGAGTGGGTAAGAAATCTGCAACAGGTTGTTGTGATGAAGAAGAGATACTACTACCACAACGTTGTGTAGAAATAAAACTTCACTTTCTTCAAATCTTTTCATAGCTAAATCATCCTTCTCTTTTCAGAAGGTTCTGACTTTCTCATTTTTAACAGAGAGCAGCCGCAGCACCCTGACTGCACCTCAGCAGGTGTTTGGCATCGGTTCGATAACCTGGATGCAAAATGAGCGACTAATGTACAGCTCTTTTTTAATCTTACTTCCTTCTGTACCTCGGTGGCGCTTGACCCTCCTCCCTCCTCAGGTTCGCTTCTGCTTCTTCTTCTGCCTCTGCATCACTTGGCAGTTCATTTGTCCGGCCAAAAAGGAGCAGTTAAATTAGGTCCTGCTTTGAATCGTCCACCAGCTGCCTTACTCCACTGTCATTTTTTTTATTCCGTGATTGCTGTCTGGCACGCTAATGGCCTCCACTTAGCATCGAGCAGATATCTGGCTAATGCTCAAAACCTGTGCTGAAATTATGAGTGTCTGAGAGAAACTGCAGAGGACAGAGAGACGGAAACTCTGATAGAGAAGAAGCTGATGAAGATATTATACAACACCCAAAAAATGCTAACAGGCAACCAAGCGTGACTGACCCCACCTACAAAACCAGTCCTCATTATTCTACTGAAAGTATTGGCAACCTTTTGTGGGTGAAGTAGTCCTTTAAACACCTAGAAGATTCTTTTTTGCCAGGCTATTACTCTTTTCCCCCACAGCATTCTGGGTAATTACAGCTTACACATGAAACCTGGCACTTCATTCCAGTGGTCATTAAGGTCAACTGACCAGCTAAGATGTGGCCATTTGCACTGATTGATGATCTGAGAAGATCGATCGGAAGTTCAGGTGATCTACAAGGACCTTTACTTCGGGATGGATGCAGTTGTTTAATAGGCGACACCATTAAAAGTCGTGATTGATAGCCAGGACCAGCTTGGTCAAAACTATTATTCCACAGTTCTTCCAGTTTCTCAGGTGATATTTGGATGGGATTAGTTTTTTAGGGTAATTCTGATCAATTAGTATGAGATAACTGATAAGAAAACCCTTTGAAGAACATCCATATACCTTCACCCAAAAGAGTAGATAACTGCTAACCTTTTTTTATTGCCTTGTTAGCCATGGTGTCTACTTTATATCCATACAGCTCAAATATTTTTGCTAACAAGCAGGCCGGGCCCACTCGGTGTTAGCACTTGCTCGTGCGCTGTCGCTTGCTTTGAGCCTATGTTCTGTTTGATAGACGCATCATTAGCTCGCATTCAGGCCACGGACGTGAGCCACCTCCCGCTTGTACGCTCTTGATAAGCAGAAACAGAAAGAAATCACATTTACAATTCGCCGAGCTGGGCCTGAGCGAGCGCGAGAGTCCTCTGGGGGCTTTTTTCTGACGACAGAGCTTTTCAGATCGCTAATGTCAGAGAGAAAACGGCTGATCTTGTCTCGTCCAAACGGAATCCTGAGTGTGCTGAGAGAAGCCTGGCTTCTTCATTTAAAATAATTTCATACTTTTTTCCCTTTAGCTTCAAGCTCTTTTTTTCTTTTTAGCAAAAAAACATTTCTGTGCACCAGCCAGAACCTCACGCTAATATTATTTTGTTCTACTCGTAATCTTTAATTGAAAATAGCAGGTTGGGGTGACTAAAGGAGCGGGATAGAGGGTCTCACACACACACTCGAACACTCTTTATATCCTCGTGAAGGGCTTGTTAATGAGCCGATGAGTTGTGTTAGAGCGAGAAAACGGCGCCTTAGGGTGATATGTATCTGCTTTAATCAACAATGTAATACAGCACACTGGGTTTTTTTTACTGGTGTGCCCTAAAAAAAAGTTACACTAAAAACTGATGCTAGAAGTGTTGAAGATCAGGAAGTTCTTTGGGTTGGTGTGGGATCAGGACGTGTTGTTTTTATGGCTCTGCCGACTGAGCTCATTCCACAGCAGACCTGGTGTCATGGATGCAGTAAAGTGCCTCCAGTTTGTCCGTAATATCTGCACAATATCCCCAGCTTTTCCCTGGATTATAATATCTAGTGTGTTTGGTGTCTATTATTAGAACGCCTCCATTTCTCCACCGCGGCTGTATTTCAGCACACCACAATATGGCAGCACAATTAGATTGTGAATCCAATAAATATAAATGTTTGATCATTATTCTGGTCTGACGGTTTGATTGAAACGTATCGCATAGCTGCAATCCGGGAAGGAAAAAAAAACGAGGCTGTTCTGACTTTATTTTCAATTTTGTTCGAGCACTTCCTCGAGATGGATTCATCTGGATTTGAAATAACGTGTTGAATAATAACGTGTTGAATAATTGTGTTTTCGGGCTGCTTTGACATGTTTGGAACAGAACCCTAGTGTTTTTCTCCTCTGTTGGGAGGCGAGAACACAGCAGTCAGGCCCCTGGGTGAGCAAGGTGAATCGAAAGCGATTCGACTCTGAATCCACTCACCTGCAGGAATTGAATCAAATTTCTCATGACTCTTGTTGTTTGTTTCTGAGCCAAAGCACAGATCAGTAGCACACTCATGCATGATTTAGATTTGGAGATTTAGATGAAAAAAGTAAGAATAGGAACACAGGACATGAAATTTTTCTTTTATTTAAAATTTTGTAAGTGATCTAATCTCAAAGCTTTATATATCACCGAGTGTTGCGTGGACGTGTTGGGCCCTGCATGCTGCACACGTCTTTCGCTTCTTTGTTTTGTTTAATTGTGTGGGGTGTGAAAGCAAAACCAAACCAAATCGCAAACAAGGCAAAAGGAATCAATTTCCCTCTGATTCCGACTCAGCGAAAAAGATTAATAGGTGGGAAAGTGCCTTTAGGCTTCGCTGACTGATGAAATAAAAAGTGTTCCTGGCAGGAGACTGTAATGATTACGGTTCTTTTTCAGTGAGTCAAATGATTTGGCTCAGCTTGCCAATAAGAGTTGACTCAAAGAGTCGACACCAATAAGAATCAACTCTCCGAACGACTCGTTGTCCATTTTTTTTCCTAAGCCAAACAAAATGTATGATATTTACGGTAACGCTGATTGCTCTTCCTTCCTCAAAATCCTCAACCGACATCTTTCTCTACGCTGAATTACGAACTGCAAAAAGCTGTTAGAATAATTGAGCCCCGGCGCTGCAGATGTTTATGAACTGACACAAACACCAGCATTAGGTTTTCATGTGCTGCTGTGTGTGTTTGTGGCTCCATTAAGAAGATTCATTTCCATTTCCATCATGATAAAGAGGAATATTCTAATTTTCCTTATTGCCTACAGGATAGAAAAATGCCTCGAAATAAAATCATTACAGAACAAAATAAATCGAATAATACAGATCACGTGTGCTAACAGAACTCTAACTGTAATCCGTTTACAATTATTTCCTTATCTTTGTTCAATTAATTTCTGCTAAAGCGATGATGGAACGTTTCTAATTTAACCCAGAATCCTCCTCTGGGTGTGTGTAGCATCCTAGAAAATATGTGTTCGTTCTATAACGTATAATAATAAAACTGTCCAAGAAGAGATCCTTGAGGTACACTGCATGCTGATGAAATAAAATAAAAACAAACAAATAAACAAACAAACAAACAAACAAACAAACAAGCAAACAAATAAATAAATAAATAAATAATAAGGCTCACAGGAAATCATTTCAACAATTTACAATTTCAAATTATTTTTATTATTTTTTTAAATTGTTATTATTTTTATCCACCCCCTCCCCCCACACATGACTTCTGTATAAGTATCTATTTTTAGCACCAACCCAGATTTTTTTTTCCCAGATGCTGCCAAAGAGAAAGATTAACCATTACACATGTAGAAATAATGAGCAGAAAAAAATGAAATTTCACAAATGCTGACTCGTCCTCGAACGTGGTCTTAATAAAGTCCCTTGCTGTTGCTTGCTATATTGTTCGTAATAATTACCCAACTTTTCCCATGTGAATCTGACCAGGGAAGAATTTGAGCCCTCATCTCCAACTTGCAGGAAAACAGCATGGAGTCTCATTCTCTCGCCTGAGGCTGTCATGCCCTGGTGAAAAAATATCCGTCAGCTGCAAAACTTGACGTCTCAGTCCCGAAGGAATTACCCACAATCCTCTTACTATATAAATATATATAGTATACTATATATATATATACTATACTATACATAGTATAGATATCCACTGCTGCAAACACTTTCAGCAAATGACTCATTTCTTATCAATGAGTGAAAACTCGAAAGAAACTCAGCATGTGTGTGTGTGTGTTTGCCCGAACGTGACCGTAATTCTTCAGTATGATGAGCGAGAGGCAATCACGGCACCATATTGTTGTCCTGTCAAGAGAGCAATTAGATGACAACGGCAAATCGATATGAGAGGAACGGCGTGAATGAGCGATGGGGAGGAAAAAAAAAGCAAAGTGGAAGAATATAGCGATCAGAATAGCGGGATGGAGGCGTCGTGCTGTTTCTATCCTTGATATGACACTATTGCTGTATATGATTCATTGCTATCGATAACTGATGACCACACAGAGTTGAGGGGAGGGGGGTGAGACCAGGGAGGGGGATTTCATTGGGCTTTGTCCTTGGCAGAAGATGAAGTGTTTTGTGGTTAATGGGATTTAAATTGTGACTTTGATGGACAGATTGAACACATATGAGTGTGTTTATAAAGCCTCACTCATGTAGAGCGAAGACATTAAAAAGTCACGCTATTCTATTCAGAGTTCATACTAATTCCCATGATTATTTCATTCTGATTATATTTATGATGTTAGATTAGCAGTAGAATAAAAATTGATCAGTAATAATCAGTTAAATCTGTTTATTAAGAAAATAAATAAAAGTTTGGTGAAAGGATGTAGACGAAAGTAAAAGTGGCCCCAGGGGAGAGCCTTGAGGAACACAACTGAAATAATTAAAATATAAAACTAATAATGTTCAAGTTTATTGGTTCTTGTATGTTTAAAATAATAATAATAATAATAATAATAATAATAATAATAATAATAATAATAAAGTGCTTGCTAAGTCAAAAGGTTTTTGCTCACCTTTAAAATAGTCCACAAGCTCAAACTCCAGAAATTACCCACAATCCTTTTCTCTCTATGAATATCATACTGTAGAAAAACTGTAAAAATTTTCTTTTCAACTTTAATGCCAAATGCATTAAAACCAGAAAAATAAACAGCAGCCCCAGAAGAGAGCCTTGAGGTACACCCGAGACTTTTCAGCTACAACTTCACAAAAAAATTATATAAAATTATGAGTAATAACACTGACATTTAAAGGTTAGCATTTACTAAAGTTTACTGTGTGTAGCTCAATTATTTATATATTTTTTAAAAATCCACAAACAAATTATTTGTGGTAACCTGTACAAACTAGGATGGTGTTATTCTTATGATAGCAGAATTCATTACATATATATATATATATATATATATATATATATATATATATATATATATATATATATATATATGTATATATATATAATTTTATTTTATTTTATTTAAAAAATCTATATTTGTTAAATATAGTGAATATAGTGATTATAAAGCTAAAGAGCTTCCCCTGCAGTTAGCGGTTGAATCATAACCAGTTAGCATGGCTAGTCAGCCTGGTCTGATGTATTTCACCTGAAGCAAAGTGAACTGATAAAAGAAATATGAAAAATATGTATAAAATATAAATCTATCATTTTACCTGAGGCTGTGTTTGCACACTGAATTTCTCTGAGTTGCTTCTGAAATGAAACTTTTTACTGTAAATATTTTAACATCTGCTGGATTTCCTCTTGATCCCGTCTCACTCTTCTGTTCAGCATCTGAAACTGCAGCACTGCGGTTATTTACGTCGTTTATTTCATGCCTAATGAGCACGTCTTACTTTTTTCTTTTTTTTTCGTCCCTTCTGTAAGAGATTAGTGGAGGTTATTTAAAACGGGAGCCGTCTCCGGGTCGTCCGGTGGGAATTTTTAGCCACTGTTTTATTAATTGGCTGATGATTTCAGCACCCAAGGAATTCTCTCTGCATATTTAACTTTTTGGGAAGGAAGCCATTTTACAGCCAGAGAAGTGCTTTTTTTGGACCAATTCTTTCCAAAAATGTCTCCATGACCCTGTCCTAGAGACTGTCTGCTACATTATGAGTTATTACGACTGCCTCTATGTTTATTACTGAGGAGCACTTTAAATTTATTACTATATAATGCAGAGGGGAATAGAGAAATAGAAGAAGAATGCTTGCTGGATGTTTAATTTTTATTGCTAAACAAAAAGGATTCAATCAGAAAATGGCCCCTTGGTGTCTCAAAAGATACAAGTTAAACACATCCATTAGTATAATTAGGAGGTGACACTGTGATCAACCTCGCTTTGATTTCCAATCAAAACGATTTCCTCAGGAAAAAGTTCTGAGACACACCGCTGTCTACAAGCTCAGCTGCTAGATTTAACAATTAAACGCACAATTTTACACAGTTTTGTTTGTATTGTAACTGTGAACTAGCTAGCATCACAGGAACTAGCTTTATTGAGGTTTATAAAGACAAGGATAGTTCATTTTCTAGCGTAAAGACAGATGACAGATTGACGAGTTCCATCCGTATAAAACAGGTGAAGACAACATGATAGCAAAGCACTGAGAGACAGAACCACAACCCAAACAATTACACAACTGGACCGGATCCGTCACAGCAAACTACTTCCTGTGTATGATTTCTCATTCATGAATAAATAAATGAATGAATGAATGAATAAATAAATAAATAAATAAATAAATAAATAAATAAATAAATAAATAAATAAATAAATAAATAATTGCAAAAATCAGTGAGTTGCAATACATAAATATATAAAAGGTTATTGAGCATGATTTGTAAAAATAAATAAATAAATATGTGCAAAAGTCAGCGATTTGCAATAAATAAATAAATAAATAGTTAGTGAGCCATGACTTGTACAAACAAACAAACAAATAAATAAATACTATTTTCAAATGTCATTGAGTTGCAATAAATAAATAAATACATAGTTATTGAGCATAATTTGTAAAAAAATAAAATAAAATAAATGAATAAATAAAAAAATAAAAAAATAGTTATTGAGCATGACTTGTAAAAATAAATAAATAAGCAAATTATATTTGCAAACATCATTGTGTTGCAATAAAAATAAAGAAATATATTGTTACTGAGTCATGACTTGTAAAATAAATTAATAAATAAACAAATATATTTGCAAAAGTCAGTGAGTTGCATTAAATAAAGAAATAAGTAAAAAGTTAGTGAGGCATGATTTCTAAAAATAAATAAATACACTACTCACAAAAAGTTAAGGATATCGGGCTTTCGGGTGAAATTTCAGGATACACCTAAAATGCACTATAACCTTTCCAGGTGAACTTAATTTGACCTTCTCTACACTTCTGAATGCACATGTCCAACTGTTCAGTGTTTCAGTACTTTCTGCAGAACTTGCTGTTCTCTAACAAGGAGCTTAACGGCAAAATTCACAACTGGTGTTTGATCCATGAATCCACCAATAAATGTTCTGGTTCCATTAGAATTGGTATTTAAACAGTCCTCTTCATCATGCTGTTCACATTCTGACATCATGAGACCAAGACCACACCTAACAATTGATCAACAGAACCTCACCATTGTGAGGCTTCAAACAGGATGTTCTCAGAGGGAAGTGGCCACTGAGCTTAGAGTGTCACAGAGTGTCATCAGCAGGTTGGGACAGAGATACAGAGAGACTGGAAGAGTCACAGAAAGGCATAGAAGTGGACGTCCTTTGGCCACATCCCACGTTGATGACCGCTTCATTGTGAACAGTGCCCTGCGGAACTGGATGATGAATGCCACTCAACTCCAGGCACATTTAAGGGAGGTGAGAGGAACCCAAGTGTCATGTCAGACGATTCAAAACCATTTACATCAGCGTGGTCTGCGTGCTAGATGACCTGCAAGGGTACCTGACCACACCACCAGGCACAGGCGTCGGGCCAGGGAGCATTTACACTGGACGAGGGACCAGTGGGCCTCAGTGCTGTTCTCTGATGAAAGTCGATTCACGTTGAAGCAGCAGAAATGATGGAGACGTCAAGGAGAGCGCTATGCATCAGCCACTGTTGTGGTGGTGTTACAGTCTGGGCAGGTGTGTCCACTCAATACAGAACTGCCCTACATCTTGTGAATGGTACAGTGACAAGCCAATACTACCTGAATAACATCATTAATCCAGTCATTGTGCCCCTGCATGAACAACACAGGCGTAATTTCATCTTCATGGACGACAATGCTCCAGCTCATTGAGGTCGCATCATTAGGGAACAGCTGCTGGAGGCTGGGGTACCTCAAATGGAGTGACCTGCACTTTCTCCAGACCTGAATCCCATAGAAAACCTCTGGGATCAGCCGAGTCGCCGTGTAGAGGCTCGTAACCCTGCACCCCAGAACCTCAGTGACCTGAGGGCCGCCCTTCAAGAAGAGTGGAATGCCATGCCTCAGCAGACAATAAGTCGACTCGTGAACAGCATGAGACGTCGTTGTCAAGCTGTAATTGATGGTCAAGGGCACATGACAGATTATTGAGACATTGCGATTTTTTGTTGTGGTATACCCTCCACTGTTGTTGGATTTTGTTTCAATAAATTGTTTGAGATGAGGAAATCACCATTGCAGCTTCTACTTAAATGCCCGACTTTCATGATATAATATCACTGTAGCGTGAACTTTTTACACGTAAATAAAATAAATAAATAATATTTGCAAATATATATATTTTATGTGATGCTTCACTAGCTATTTATATTCGTATATATCGTACTAGCTTATTCATAAGCTAACATCAAAGTCGCAACTAATGAACTGATCAAAA
>NC_080738.1:2349836-2364836 GCF_019097595.1 Hemibagrus wyckioides | reverse complement strand
ACTCACTCCCTTATTCACTCACTCACTCATACACTCACTCCCTTATTCACTCACTCACTCATACACTCACTCCCTTATTCACTCACTCCCTTATTCACTCACTCACTCATACACTCACTCACTCATACACTCACTCCCTTATTCACTCACTCACTCATACACTCACTCATACACTCACTCACTCATACACTCACTCCCTTATTCACTCACTCACTCATACACTCACTCATACACTCACTCACTCATACACTCACTCCCTTATTCACTCACTCACTCATACACTCACTCATACACTCACTCATACACTCACTCCCTTATTCACTCACACACTCATACACTCACTCCCTTATTCACTCACTCACTCATACACTCACTCCCTTATTCACTCACTCACTCATACACTCACTCATACACTCACTCATACACTCACTCCCTTATTCACTCACTCACTCATACACTCACTCATACACTCACTCCCTTATTCACTCACTCACTCATACACTCACTCATACACTCACTCCCTTATTCACTCACTCATACACTCACTCCCTTATTCACTCACTCATACACTCACTCATACACTCACTCATACACTCACTCCCTTATTCACTCACTCATACACTCACTCCCTTATTCACTCACTCACTCATACACTCACTCCCTTATTCACTCACTCACTCACTCACTCATACACTCACTCATACACTCACTCCCTTATTCACTCACTCACTCACTCACTCACTCACTCACTCATACACTCACTCATACACTCACTCACTCATACACTCACTCACTCACTCATACACTCACTCATACACTCACTCACTCATACACTCACTCACTCATACACTCACTCACTCATACACTCACTCCCTTATTCACTCACTCACTCACTCACTCATACACTCACTCATACACTCACTCCCTTATTCACTCACTCACTCATACACTCATACACTCACTCATACACTCACTCCCTTATTCACTCACTCACTCATACACTCATACACTCACTCATACACTCACTCCCTTATTCACTCACTCACTCATACACTCACTCCCTTATTCACTCACTCACTCACTCACTCACTCATACACTCACTCATACACTCACTCCCTTATTCACTCACTCACTCATACACTCACTCCCTTATTCACTCACTCACTCACTCACTCACTCACTCATACACTCACTCACTCACTCACTCATACACTCACTCATACACTCACTCATACACTCACTCCCTTATTCACTCACTCACTCCCTTATTCACTCACTCATACACTCACTCCCTTATTCACTCACTCACTCCCTTATTCACTCACTCATACACTCACTCCCTTATTCACTCACTCACTCATACACTCACTCATACACTCACTCCCTTATTCACTCACTCACTCACTCACTCATACACTCACTCATACACTCACTCCCTTATTCACTCACTCACTCATACACTCACTCACTCATACACTCACTCCCTTATTCACTCACTCACTCACTCACTCATACACTCACTCCCTTATTCACTCACTCACTCACTCACTCATACACTCACTCCCTTATTCACTCACTCACTCATACACTCACTCACTCATACACTCACTCATACACTCACTCCCTTATTCACTCACTCACTCATACACTCACTCCCTTATTCACTCACTCACTCACTCCCTTATTCACTCACTCACTCACTCACTCCCTTATTCACTCACTCACTCATACACTCACTCCCTTATTCACTCACTCATACACTCCCTTATTCACTCACTCACTCATACACTCACTCCCTTATTCACTCACTCACTCATACACTCCCTTATTCACTCACTCATACACTCACTCCCTTATTCACTCACTCACTCATACACTCACTCCCTTATTCACTCACTCACTCACTCACTCCCTTATTCACTCACTCACTCACTCCCTTATTCACTCACTCACTCATACACTCACTCCCTTATTCACTCACTCACTCATACACTCACTCCCTTATTCACTCACTCACTCATACACTCACTCCCTTATTCACTCACTCACTCATACACTCACTCCCTTATTCACTCACTCACTCATACACTCACTCCCTTATTCACTCACTCACTCATACACTCACTCCCTTATTCACTCACTCACTCATACACTCACTCCCTTATTCACTCACTCATACACTCCCTTATTCACTCACTCACTCATACACTCACTCACTCATACACTCACTCATACACTCACTCCCTTATTCACTCACTCACTCACTCCCTTATTCACTCACTCACTCATACACTCACTCATACACTCACTCCCTTATTCACTCACTCACTCACTCCCTTATTCACTCACTCACTCATACACTCACTCCCTTATTCACTCACTCACTCATACACTCACTCCCTTATTCACTCACTCACTCACTCCCTTATTCACTCACTCACTCACTCACTCCCTTATTCACTCACTCACTCACTCACTCCCTTATTCACTCACTCACTCACTCACTCCCTTATTCACTCACTCACTCACTCCCTTATTCACTCACTCACTCCCTTATTCACTCACTCACTCACTCACTCCCTTATTCACTCACTCACTCACTCCCTTATTCACTCACTCAATCCCTTATTCACTCACTCACTCACTAAATCCCTTATTCACTCACTCACTTATTCACTCACTCACTCTCTCACTCACTCCCTTATTCACTCACTCTCTTATTCACTCACTCACTCAATCCCTTATTCACTCACTCACTCACTCACTAAATCCCTTATTCACTCACTCACTTATTCACTCACTCACTAAATCCCTTATTCACTCACTCACTCTCTCACTCACTCACTCACTCACTAAATCCCTTATTCACTCACTCTCTTATTCACTCACTCACTCAATCCCTTATTCACTCACTCACTCACTCACTAAATCCCTTATTCACTCACTCACTCTCTCACTCACTCCCTTATTCACTCACTCACTCTCTCACTCACTCAATCACTCCCTTATTTACTCACTCACTCACTCACTCACTCACTCACTCACTCACTCACTCACTCACTCTTTTACTCACTCTCTTATTCACTCACTCACTCACTCACTCAATCCCTTATTCACTCTCTCACTTACTCATTCACTCACTCACTCACTCCCTTATTCACTCACTGCATTATTCACTCACTCACTCACTCACTCACTCCCTTATTCACTCTCTCACTCACTCACTCACTCACTCACTCCCTTATTCACTCACTCACTCCCTTATTCACTCACTCACTCACTCCCTTATTCACTCTCTCACTCACTCAATCACTCCCTTATTCACTCACTCACTCACTCCCTTATTCACTCACTCACTCACTCCCTTATTCACTCACTCACTCACTCACTCCCTTATTCACTCACTCACTCCCTTATTCACTCACTCACTCACTCCCTTATTCACTCTCTCACTCACTCAATCACTCCCTTATTCACTCACTCACTCACTCACTCCCTTATTCACTCACTCACTCACTCACTCCCTTATTCACTCACTCCCTTATTCACTCACTCACTCACTCCCTTATTCACGCTCTCTCTCTCTCTCTCTCTCTCTCACTCACTCACTCACTTATTCACTCACTCACTCCCTCCTTCCCTTATTCATTCACTCACTCACTCACTCAATCACTCACTCACTCACTCCCTTATTCATTCACTCACTCACTCACTCCCTTATTCACTCTCTCACTCACTCACTCACTCACTCACTCCCTTATTCACTCACTCCCTTATTCACTCACACACACTCACTCACACACTCACTCACTCACACTTTCACAGGATATAATGACATTTTCTATTCTATTCTATTCTGTAATTTGTCTATTTAAATTTTTTCAGCAGCCATTCATCAGGCGCTGCGTGGTTTCTCTCTGTAATTGTGTACTGCATGTGGTCGGGATGTTTATTTTTTGCTGCATGAACGCACACACAAACACACACACACACACCCACAGACAGACCTATATATATTTATATGTATACACACATGCACAGATGAGCTGTTTCTCAAACACACACCAGGCTTGATTTAAATTCAGATACACAAACTGCATAAACACACACACACACACACACACACACACTGCTTGCCCTGTCAAAAGCTCAGTTTCCTGTCTTCTCCTCTTCCAATTTACAGCGAAGGCAACAAATGCAAACACTTGAAATATTATGCAAATTCCCCAGCGAGAAAAATATGATGGCCATGAAAAGTTATTCAGAAAAAGAACGAGTGCATCGTCTCTCACTTTCTCTGAGCTGTTAGTTATTCTCCACTGGAGAAAGTGTTCGAACATCATTACCAGTTGAGTAAATAAATACACAAACCAATAAACGCCTCAGCCAGCGGCAGGTTGGATACGGAACGTGAGCGCCGCTGCTGGCCTGCAGACAGAGTGTGCTCGAGAGCTCATCATTATTACTTAACGAGTAATTAGCCAGTGAATAAATGTACGCAGATAGCAATTGAAAGGCAAATTGCGCACAGTTCATAGCTATTAACTATTCCAAATGAGTGTTTAGTGACTCCGGGTGGCCTTGGCTATGTGCGTGCTTTGGGGGTCAGTCGTTCTGGCTGATGTGTGTAAATGAAAGGGAGAGTGTGTGAGGAAGTGTGACAGCAAATCAGCGAATTCACCAACACAATCAAAAGCTAACAATCAATTAATGTCCAATTTATTCATAAAACAGTCTACGTTCAAAGAACCTCAAAAAAACCCAAAAAACGCAACCTGCACATAGTGTGTTCATAAACTAAACTAGATCTGCTTTCCTTTAAAGTGTCCAAAATATATAACACATATGCCAACAAACAATGGGCCTCATTTATCAAAGCTGAATAAGAATCAATTTATTCATAAATCGTTTGCAGGAGCACAGAGATTTATAGTACAGAAGAGATAAATCTTCATATAGTGAGATCATGTGGAACAGAGGGTGAGGATGGAACCACAGCATGTAAGGAGAACAGGCTTGGGAAGCTGGAGCTGGAGTATCAAAAGGTAGTGAAGGGAAGGTAGTGAAGCCTGTGGAGATGGAGCGGAGATTTTGTTGACTAGGATTGAGGTCATGGTAGGCTTGTGGGAATGGGGTGAAGACAGGGTCTACAGAGACAGTGTGTAGATGGATATGTGTGGCCTACAACAATAGCATGAAGATGAAGTCTACCCAAGAGGAGATGGATAAATGGCCTGATGGCCTCTACAGAGATGGGGTGGAGATGGGGCTTTGAGGGATAAGGTATAAATAAAGCAGGCAGGGATGAACTGGAGAGCTGGCCTGTGGGGATGGGGTGGAGATGGGGTCTACAGGTGTGAGGTGGAGGTGGTTTAGAGTGGTCTAGTGATACATGGGATTGTAGTTATATAGTATGTACTGAGTCAGAGCCTGCAGGGATGGGATGGGGACTGGGTGGGATGTGTGTGGGAAAGGAAATAAAGATGGATTAAAGAGGTAACTGTATTGTAACAGGTAGGGAAGCTACCGGAGCCTGTGGAGATTATGGTTTATGGTAAGGATTGAATGGAGCCTGCAGGGACAGGATGGGGGAATTGGAGCTGGTGCAGTTGGAGGCTGTGGGGATTGAAATGGAACCTACAGAGATGGATGTAGTGTTGGAGCTGGAGCCTACAGGGAAGGCCATGGAGAGTCAGACGGAATTAAATCTCTCTCTATGTGTTCAAGTAATTACAGGATTTTTTTGCCATCATTAATCTCACTTTGATTTCAGTTTCATTTTGAAGTTTATTATCCATGTTGTTCGTTCTCTTTTGCTTCTGTACCTTTTTTTTATTTTATTGCATATAGAAAAAGAAAAGAAATCACTAAAGGCTGAGATCTAAGCAGCCATAACCAGGGACTTCATAGAGCAATCAAATTGATTAGGCAAAAATGGATGCCAGACAATAATCAATAGAACGTTGAGGATCTGGCAGAGTAGACCAGTTTTTATGTTCCTCACACATCCAGAGTTTCTCCAGCACCAACGACGGACATCAATAATCCCAATAAACCTACAGTAGATCGATAATGCACTAAGACTTGCAGAGTGGAATACAGGTTTCTATTTATGCCTCGTCTCAGCAGGCATCATAGTAATCAGGGCCCCCTGCTGGGACACACCCAATACCAAGAGAATAAGAATCTTGGAGCGAGAGAGAAACAATTTGTGAGTTAGAGGAGAGAGGGAGCACCGGCACCTCAAACAAAGGCTGCTTAGAGTCGCAGTCATCAGTATTCCCACAAGAGAAAGAGAGAGTGAGAAGCACATGCACTTAACAAATCCTCCACCTCCTTTCCATTTGTTCATCGGCAATCGTGTGTGTGTAAAATCATGCTTCATTGGCTACTTCACTTTCCGCTTCTTTTCTGAAATGGACTTCATGCAATCTCTCTCTCTTTTTCTCTCTCTCTCTCTTTCTTAATGTGAAGAGAGGCTTGGCATGCACACTAATAAGTCTCCTGGCTAACTCGCTCTGCTGCTACCGTGTGAATACTGCTCTGTAGGAGCGTGACAACACCATTCACATCTCAGTGCCTCAGGATGGAGAAGAAAACTAGAAAACACACTCCCCATTACCCTGCGTCAATAAGTCTTACTGTTTCAGATAGCGATTCATTTACGTGACTCAACTGGGGAACGTCGTGAACTAGGTGAGGGAGCTGGTTGTAGGTGAGAGATGGTAGCTTTTCTTTTTCAATTCAATTCAGGAAATATAAATATGAAGGTTTTCTCCTGGCTGATTTTGTCAGTATTGATGCTGGGAACTGGCTGGAGGTTAAGGATTTGGGCTAATGACTGGAAAGATCAAATCCCAGCATTGCCCCTTTTTAAATTTAATGTCATTTTGGAATAAAACATCAAGCACGCTGCCTTCAGTGGATAATATTGGACACATCTGGCATAAAAGAGGAGGTATTTTTGTCATGGGGGGGTATCCTAGTTGTATCCTGGAAGGGAATCTATGAAGGGGGTACAAGGTATGAATGGGGTGGTTAAAAGATGGTGAGGCATCTTAGGTAACGGAGAACCATCCAAGTTGGGGGACAGGGACAGATGTATGACAAGAAGATTTTCTTTTTGTGAAGTTAGGTATATGGACTTGATAGTGGCAAGGAATCTGATAGATAAGGATTGTAAGAAAATGAGTTGTGGGAGAAGTTTCTGAGCTGGAGAAGAGCTGTCCTGGTGTCTGGTTCAAGAAGGAGCATTTTGGTTATTGGTCAAACATCTAGATTTGAAGGTAAGGGATTCTGAGGGATAAGGACTCAGGGGTTGTGGGAGGAGTTTCTGAGCTGGAAAAGAGCGGTCTTGGTGTCTGGTTCAAGAAGAAGCATTTGGATTAATGGTTATATGTCTGGATTTGAAGGTAAGGGAATCTGAAAGATTAGGGCTCACGGGTTGTGGGAGGAGTTTCTGAGCTGGAGAAAAGCTGTCTTTGGTGTATGGTTCAAGAAGGAGCATTTTGGTTATCGGTAAGACATCTAGATTTGAAGGTAAGGGAATCTCGTTTCAGCAGGTAAGATCTCAGAGGAATCCTGACTCAGGTTTCATGAAGGGATGAAAGAGGAAGTGTATGATAGAAGGAGACAGATTTCGTGTTGTGGACCCCTGATTGAAAGAGGTGTGCAGATGTGCAGCACCTTCAGAAGCCTGAACAGGCCATTGCACTGCTATTTTAAAGCTTCTGTTGCTATGGGTAACCCCCCTCCCTCCTCCCATGCACACACTCTCTCTCTCACTCTATCGCTCTGTCTGTAACTCGCTCTCCAATTTCTATGGCAACGCACAATTCGTTCGATTGGCTGTGTTCAGGACTTTTCCTACAGTGTTTCTCTCCTGTTCCTTCAGAGCATTACATTCCTATCAAACAGAGTTAAGTACACACACACACACACACACACATACACACACAAACACACAAGTGCTTTATTCAGTCCTATATTTAGTAAAGCAGTAGGATGTGTGGGCGTCTAACTGACCTGGTCCATTATGTTACATAAGTGTATACTTCTCATGTAAATGATACAGCGCTACACATCATTACATTCAGCCAAATCTGCAATATAGGAGGCAAAACTTTTAGCACAAACTTTTTTTTTTATCTATATAGATATATAGCCACAACCTGCGATGTTTATCTATCTACTTACATCCAGTTGTAAGGGAAGGTTTCTTGCTCACAACCCGATCTATCTATCCATCTATCTACATTTATGCCATTTGGCAGATGTCCTTATCCAGGGTGACTTCCATTCAATCTCATTTTCTTATATAACTGAGTGGATGAGGGGTAACGGCCTTGCTCAGGGGCCCAGCAGTGGCGGCTTGCTGGACCTGGGATTCAAACTCACAGCCTTCCAATCAGTAGTCCAATACCTTAACCATCTATCTATCTATCTATCTATCTATCTATCTATCTATCTATCTATCTATCTATCTATCTATCTATCTATCTATCTATCTATCTATCTACACTATATTGGCGTCTGCCTTTCCATGCACATGAATGTAATATGGAGTTGTCCCGCCCTTTACAGCTATAACAGCTTCAACTCTTCTGGGAAGGCTTTCCACAAGGTTTAGGAGTGTGTTTATGGGAATTTTTGACCGTTCCTCTAGAAGCGCATTTGTGAGGTCAGGCACTGATGTTGGACGAGAAGGTCAGGCTCACAGTCTCCACTCTAATTCATCCCAAAGGTGTTCTATGGGGTTGAGGTCAGGACTCAAGTTCCTTGACTGTGCAGGCCAGTCAAGTTCCTCCACACCAAACTCACTCATCCATGTCTTTATGGACCTTGCTTTGGTCACTGGTGTACAGTCATGTTGGAACAGGAAGGGGTCATCCCCAAACTGTTCACACAAAGAGCATGAAATTGTCCCAAATTGCCCGACACCTGAAAAACAACACCTGAACTCAATGACTTGGAGGGGTGTCACAAAACTTTTGGCAATATAGTCTATCTATCTATCTATCTATCTATCTATCTATCTATCTATCTATCTATCTATCTATCTATCTATCTATCTATCTACCTACCTTTCTATCTATCTATCTATCTATCTATCTATCTATCTATCTATCTATCTATCTATCTATCTATCTATCTATCTATCTATCTATCTATCTATCTATCTATCTATCTACATACCTACCTTTCTATCTATCTATCTATCTATCTATCTATCTATCTATCTATCTATCTATCTATCTATCTATCTACATACCTACCTTTCTATCTATCTATCTATCTATCTATCTATCTATCTATCTATCTATCTATCTATCTATCTACATACCTATCTATCTATCTATCTATCTATCTATCTATCTATCTATCTATCTATCTATCTATCTATCTATCTATCTATCTACATACCTTTCTATCTATCTATCTATCTATCTATCTATCTATCTATCTATCTATCTATCTATCTATCTATCTACATACCTTTCTATCTATCTATCTATCTATCTATCTATCTATCTATCTATCTATCTATCTATCTATCTATCTATCTATCTATCTATCTATCTACTTACCTATCTATCTATCTATCTATCTATCTATCTATCTATCTATCTATCTATCTATCTATCTATCTATCTACATACCTTTCTATCTATCTATCTATCTATCTATCTATCTATCTATCTATCTATCTATCTATCTATCTATCTATCTATCTATCTATCTATCTCCAGTCATCTCAGTGATTCAAGCTATTGACCAGCAGGTTGTGAGTTTAAATCAGACATTATTCGTATCTCTCATCTTCTAGGATCAGATTCTAAAAGGCCCTGCCAAAGAGAATAAAACTGCACTCATCGGAACACGACGTGCACATTTATGCCTCTGGAGAGCCACTGAAATGGACAATAAAATCTTGGTGTGGAGTGTGTGAACCTCACTGTGTGTCTGACAGAGAGAGAGAGAGAGAGAGAGAGAGAGAGAGACCCCCACACAGACACACTCTGCCCCCTAACCTTTTTTTCTCTCTCTCTCGAGGAAAGTTGTCAGGTCTTCAAACATGTCAGCCTCGGACTCATCTGAGCCGCAGAAGTGTGTGAGGTTATTAAAAATGAACACAAGCTCTGGGGTTAGCTCTGCTTCTCCGTTACAGAAGAGGTGGAGGAACCCAGGACAAGAGGGACGCACCAATCCCATAACAAGGATCTGCGTCGATAACAGTGTTAGCATTTGCTCTCATAACTCTGGACTGCTGAACTGACTCCTAACGTGTAACTAGCATGCTAGCTTCAATCTCACACTCAGCAATGATGTCTTGGCTGTAAATGCTTAAGCAATCTCCCCGTTAATATATGGCGCTAACTAGCACAGGGCTAACCTAGCACAACAAATAGCAGCCAAGCTTGATACAGAATGTATCCCAAACCATTCTACTACAAATTAGATATATCTTCTTGCTAAAAATATTTAGAGAAGACAAATAATCCTATATCAAATTTATAGAATATTAGGCCATGCCCATTTGCACAGTCTTCAGTTTTCTGCTCTCTCTGAGGCGTTTCCACCACGTTCAAACACCTCAAACTTTAACACATTGAAGTAAATAAATAAAGAAATAAAGCAAAGGTCTTCTTGGAGAGAGTTTATGAGGTAAAGAAGCAGCAATTCAGCAGCGACACTGATGGAAATAACGAGAAGCAAAGACAGAATAGTGCTATTAAAAAGCTCTTAATGTGATAAAGCAAAGAGCATGGGTGTGCTAATCGCTCCAGGAAAGAGATTGCATTAAAGCCAAGAAGAGGAAGAAGAGTTGGTTTTGAAGGTCGTGCTCTTTACTCTCGCCGTAGTCGTGCTAGGAATTTGTCAGTCTTGCAAAGTGTCGCATCATCCGGGAGAACAGATCGAGTTAACAAGCTCGCTAACTCGTTAGCGCCCAAGTATCTCCGCTCTCTCAATACATCACTTCTTTGCCAAACTTGCTGGACGGCTTCATCTCCAAGCCGCTCCAAAGATCTCACCTGTCAAATCTCAGCCACCACGAAGTGGCAAGCTGCTCGAACCTCTTTCTCAAGATCTTTCTCAGCTGCTGGAAAATCCTCGGACATGTTTCCATCTAAACGACCTGCTAAACATGGAGCATCTTTTCAGTCTCTCATTATGTCTCTCTCATACACCAAAAGCGTGAACTTCTCCGTCCTGAAGATGTTCCTCAGAGCCGACACTGGAGACGCCTTCCATAAAAGCTAATACTAATACTGTTCAGGCTGGGCATGTTGGGTAGAGGGCTGTGTGTTTATTCGAATATTAGGCCACGCCCACATACACAGCACTGAGATTTGTTTTATTTGTGAGGTGGATGGAACCCAGGACAAGAATCATCATGTTTACCAATCCCATAACAGGATCTCGTCGATACTTGTCCTGGAATTTCTCTAATAACTCTGGACTGCTGAAGGGCTGACTCCTAACAGTGTAACTAGCATTTTAGCTTCAATCTCACAGTGTGTGTGTGTGTGTGTGTGCTGTGATTTTGCTGTGAATGACAATCTCCCGTTAAATATCCTCAACACACTTGGGCTAACCCTAGCACATCAAATCAGGAATCTTGATACAGAGAGGCGTTTTATTTCCCAAACCATTCTCTACAAATCTAGATCTCTCTCTCTCTCTCCTATTTAGAGAAGACAAATAATCTCTCTCTCAAATTCCCTTAGAATATCCTAGGCCATGCCCATTGCACAGTCTTCAGTCTCTTCTGCTCTCCTACTGTCGTCTCTCTCCCCACGTCTCAAACACCTCCCCTCTGTCTAACACATTAGTAAATAAATAAAGAAAATCTTGCAAAGGTCTTCTCTGTCTCTCTCTCTCAGCAATTCTCTCTCTCTCTGTCTCACTCTGTCTGTCTTGTTTGCTCTCTCCATCTCTCTCTATGTCTGTCTCTCTCTGTCTCATTCTCTCTCGCTCTGAGATTGCATCTCTCAAAGAGCTCTGTCTCTGTCGTGCTCTTTACTCTCGCCGTGTCTTCCCCATTTTGTCAGTCTTGCAAAGTGTCTCTCTCTCTTTCTCTCTGTCACTCTCTCTCCTTCTCTCTCTCCCTCTCATATTGTCTCCCTCTCTTTACTGTCTCCAAACTTGCTGGGCGGCTTCATCTCCAAGCGCTCAGATCTCACCTGTCAAATTCTCAGCCACCACGAAGTGGCGTCATAGCAACACACACACACTCAATTTCTTATTTTCTTTGAAACTCAGCTCCAAAAACGGACTCAGCCGTATTTCCGAGCCAATATAACGACCTGCTAAACATGGAGCATCTTTTCAGTCTCTCATTATGTCACACACACACACACAAAGCGTGAAGGCGTCCTGAAAGATGTATAAAACAGAGCCGACACTGGATTTGCTCAGTTTCCATGAGAGCTAATACTGAGATGGAGAATAAGGCCTGGGCTATGTTGGGTAGAGGAGCTGTGTGTTTTCGGTCGAATATCCGTCTGATCACATACACAGCACTATCCGTGTTTTAGTGAGGTAACAAGGATGGAGTTCTGGGCTCCTCCCATGTTTATCTCAGAAACTCTCTCGCTTGTCCTGAGAATTTCTTAATATGAGTACAAAAACGAATGAAGGGCGAAATCCCACAGGAAATGACCAGTGTGTGTGTGATGCTGCTGCAGGATGCTTTTGCTGTGAATGACAGTGGAGCTTTAAATATCCTCACACACCCAGAATGACGATGCCAGACATCAGATAGCCAGAGAGCGTTTTATTAACCAATTCTCTCTCTCTCTCCTTTCTCTCTTCTACTCAATTTGCAGGGCTGAAATCTCTCTCTGATGAACTCATCACCAAGCAAATGAACTGGAAGTCTCTTCTCTCATTTCCTTGTCTCAAAGTGAGAGTCTCAGATTGTCTTGCTCGCTCTCTGTCTGTCTCTCTCTCAGAAGTTCTGATGGGGTCTCTCTCTGTACAGTAATCTGTCTGTCTTGTTATGCTCTCTGGATCTCTCTCTATGTCAGATGTCTCTCTGTCTCATTCAGAGGTCTCTGACTCTGTATCTCACTCTCACGCTCTGTCTATGGAGGTTTGGATAGTGTTGTCAGATGTTCTCTCACTCTGTCAGAGTTCTGAGGGTATGGTCTCTCCTTCTCTCTCTCCCTTTGGATAGTGTTGTCAGATGTCTCTTTATGTCAAGGGTTCTGAGGGTGCAGTAATGTGTTATGGGAGTTTGGATGTGGTTGTCTGATGTCTCACCACTGTTGGCGTCATAGCAACACACACACACACACACTCAATTTCTTATTTTCTGAGGGAGAAGTCAGAGGTTCTGAGGTAGAGTAGCGGACCAGCGTTTGAGCCAGGGTTTGAAACACTGGGGTTGTCAGATGTTCATGAGGGAGGCCTGAGGACACACACACACACACACACACACAAAGATGAAAGGCAGCTACCATATGTATAAAACAATGGGCCGGATTTGCTCAGTTGTTGAGGAGTGGAGATTCTGAGATGGAGAATAAGCCTGGGCTATTTGGGCAACAGTTTTCCGGTCGTATCCCGTCTGATCCTCACCACTATCCGTGTTTTAGATAACAAGCCATGAGTTCTGGGCTCCTCCCATGAGGATAGAAACTCCGGCAGGTACGAGAGAAAAATGAGTACAAAAACAGACTGCAATGGAGGACGGAAATCCCACAGGACCTGACCAGAAACGATGCTGCTGCAGGATGCTTTAGTGTAAAGAGAGGGAGAAAGCAGAAGAAGGAGAGAATGACAGCCAGACACAGATAGCCAGAAGGTATTAACCACTACTGGATCTTGTTTCCAGGGTTTCTCAATTTGCAGGGCTGAAATTCTCCCTGATGAACTCATCACCAAGCAAATGAACTGGAAGTCAGTTCCTCTTTACATTTCCTTGTCTCTTAAAAGTGAGGTTCAGAGGTTTGAGAGCTGTGATCAGAAGTTCTGATGGGGTTCTGAGGGTACAGTAATTTTGGGGTGTTATGGAGGTTTGGATGTGGTTTTCAGATGTTCTGAGGGAGTAGTCAGAGGTTCTGAGGGTATGGTTACGTGTTATGGAGGTTTGGATAGTGTTGTCAGATGTTCTGAGGGAGAAGTCAGAGGTTCTGAGGGTATGGTTACGTGTTATGGAGGTTTGGATAGTGTTGTCAGATGTTCTGAGGGAGAAGTCAGAGGTTCTGAGGGTGCAGTAATGTGTTATGGGAGTTTGGATGTGGTTGTCTGATGTTCTGAGGGTACTGTAACGTGTTATGGGGGTTTGTCTGATGTTCTAAGGGAGAAGTCAGAGGTTCTGAGGGTAGAGTAACGTGTTATGGGGGTTTGATCAGGGGTTTGAATGGGGTTGTCAGATGTTCTGAGGGAGTAGTCATGGGTTCTGAGGGTACTGTAACATGTTATGGGGGTTTGGATGGGGTTTTCAGATGTTCTGAGGGAGTAGTCAGATGTTCTGAGGGAGTAGTCAGAGGTTCTGAGGGAGTAGTCAGAGGTTCTGAGGGTACTGTAACATGTTATGGGGGTTTGGATGCGGTTTTCAGATGTTCTGAGGAAGTAGTCAGAGGTTCTGAGGGAGTAGTCAGAGGTTCTGAGGAAGTAGTCAGAGGTTCTGAGGGAGTAGTCAGAGATTCTGAGGGAGTAGTCAGAGGTTCTGAGGGAGTAGTCAGAGGTTCTGAGGGAGTAGTCAAAGGTTCTGAGGGAGTAGTCAGAGGTTCTGAGGGAGTAGTCAGAGGTTCTGAGGGTACTGTAACATGTTATGGGGGTTTGGATGTGGTTTTCAGATGTTCTGAGGAAGTAGTCAGAGGTTCTGAGGGTACTGTAACATGTTATGGGGGTTTGGATGGGGTTTTCAGATGTTCTGAGGGAGTAGTCAGATGTTCTGAGGGAGTAGTCAGAGGTTCTGAGGGAGTAGTCAGAGGTTCTGAGGGTACTGTAACATGTTATGGGGGTTTGGATGCGGTTTTCAGATGTTC
>NC_080738.1:2294836-2337336 GCF_019097595.1 Hemibagrus wyckioides | reverse complement strand
CATCGGAATGAGAGTGGAGAGAAAAAACGAATCAAAAATGCGAAGGCAAGAAAATCTCTCCATCAGAGGAGTGACGACAATGTAGAAGAGAAAGAGGAAGAGAAAAAGATTTGACAGTTAAAGAAAGGAGAGACCAGAAATGCTTGTGTGTGTGTGGGGGGGGTAGATTGTTTAATATAACGATAGTGTGTTTACTATCTACAACTATTAAGATCCTGCTACCATCCTCACTGGGCCCCATGCGATATTTGTGTATCGTCCAAACCGCTCCACAGATGATGCCATCTCTACGACCCTCCATCTTGCCCTCACCCACCAGGACAATAAGGACTCATACATACAAATGCTGTTCATAGACTCCAGTTCAGCATTCAACACAATCATCCCTCAGCAGCTGATTAAGAAGCTGAGCCTCCTGGGCCTGAACACCTCTCTCTGCAACTGGATCCTGGATTTCCTGACTGGGAGACCTCGGTCAGTCCGGATCGGGAACAGTATCTCCAGCACCACCACACTGAACACTGGAGCTCCTCAGGGCTGTGTGCTCAGTCCACTGCTGGTCACTCTGCTGACTCACGACTGAGTTCGCAGATGACACGACTGTGGTGGGTCTCATCAACAAGAACACACACACACACACCTGTGTGAACTCAAAGGAATATCCACATGGACAGCAGGACCTTCCCAGCAGAACACTGCCCGAAGTATGACACTGCCTCCACCGCCTCGCTTTCTTCCCATAGTGCATCCTGCTGCCATGTGTTCCCCAGGTAAGAGACGCACACGCTCCTGGCCATCCACGTGATGTAAAAGAAAATGCGATTCATCAGACCAGGCCACCTTCTTCCATTGCTCTGTGGTCCAGTTCTGATGCCTATTGTTGGTGCTTTCAGCAGTGCACAGGGGTCAGCATGGGCACCCTGACCAGTCTGCGGCTATGCAGCCCCATACGCAACAAACTGTCCTGCACTGTGTATTCAGACCCCTTTCTATCAGAACCAGCATTAACCTCTTCAGCAATTCTTCCTCAGCAACCCTGTCTCCGGTTCACCACTGTTCCTTCCTTGGACCACTTTTGATAGATACTGACCACTGCAGACCGGGAACAACACACAAGAGCTGCAGTTTTGAAGATGTTCTGATCCAGTGGTCTAGCCATCACAATTTGGTCCTTTTGGTCAAATTGGCTCAAACCCTGTGTGTGTGTGTGTGTAACACTAGAGTGTGTGTGTGTGTGTGTAACACTAGAGTGTGTGTGTGTGTGTGTGTAACACTAGAGTGTGTGTGTGTGTGTGTAACACTAGAGTGTGTGTGTGTGTGTGTAACACTAGAGTGTGTGTGTGTGTGTGTTTACAATAACACTAGTTGGTATGTTGCCATTTACTATAATAAGTGCACACACACACACAAACACAGGATTGAGGGAAGCCCTTAAAGACTGAATCATGGGGAAAGAAGTGGTACAGGGTGAAGCTTATCATTACTGAGTGTTCACACACACACACACACACACACACACACATCCATAAATTGTCATACACTCCTCTTCACATAAACTAGCATTGGGAAATCTAATCTACTATATGGCGATGCAATCTACTTCACCTCATCTACCACACTGCTTCACACACACACACACACACACACACACACACCTTATATTGCCCCTGAAAGGTAATATACCCCTCTGCATTTCCATATGCTGCTCATAAACACACATGAGTCCAGTCAGCTCAGTAATACCCATTATAGCTATCTGACACACACACACACACACACACACAAATACAAGTTACCTTATAAAATACCCATATTTACTCTGTTTACTGTTCTACCTGCTACACAAAAATTTAGACCTGATCTGTAACGATATTCTCTCTCTCTCTCTTCATCCTTCTTTCTCTCTCTTTCTTTCTCTCTCTCTCCCTCTCTCTCTCTTCATCCTTCTTTCTCTCTCTTTCTTTCTCTCTCTCTCTCTCTCTCTCTCTTCATCCTTCTTTCTCTCTCTTTCTTTCTCTCTCTCTCTCTCTCTCTCTCTTCATCCTTCTTTCTCTCTCTTTCTTTCTATCTCTCTCTCTCTCTCTCTGAAACACACACAATCTCTCTCTCCCTCTCTCTCTTTCTCTCTTTCTCTCATCATCACATGTTTATTAATAAATCTGATCTCTGACACTTAATTTTTTTTAAATAATAATTATTTTTTGAAATCCTGTCTGATTTCCTCCCCTTTTCTTGGCCCGGTTGTGTTTAATGACGTGTGCCGCGGTCACACCGCCGCGGTCACGTCTCCTGCTCGTCTCTGATTGGACGTTAAGAGGAAGCATGTAATGGAGATCTAAGCTACGACACGCCTGCTGTTTCTGTGGGATTTTATCAGTGAGAATGTGATAATTATCGCACTCTTCGTCGCTCAGCCTCATGTGAACCCAACAGAACTTAGCGCACCGATCAGCAGCCGCATGTGAACCCAACAGAACTTAGCGCACCGATCAGCAGCCGCATGTGAACCCAACAGAACTTAGCGCACCGATCGGCAGCCACGTGACACATGTACAGTTTTTATTTTTACTGAAGAAGTGTAAGAATGAAATCAGCTGCTTCACCACACCAGGGCTGGACACCATGCACTTTATTTATTTATTTAATTAATTATTTATTTATTCATTTATATATTTTTTCAAATATTTAATTATCATATATTATAATATAATATTAAATCTACATGTAATCTACAGTTAAATCTATATTTATAAAAAATATTTTTTAGATTTTATTTTTACTTACTAAATATGAAAATTATCATTTTATGTTTGTATATTTATCTATTTCTATTAACATTTAACATTTTTTATTAACATATATATTTTATTTTTATATTTAATTTCAAAAAAATATAATTGATTGTAATAGTATATTATATTTTTATTCTTATTCTTCTTATTATTATTGATTACAATTATTTTAATATTATACTTCTTTCATTTAATTTTTTTTTATATTTTTAATCCATAATAACTATCCTAATTAATTCCTTATTTCATTTATTTATTTTATTTTATTTTATTTTATAGTTAAATGTCAGGAAGCATTATTTCAGTTTTTATATTTATTTTCCAAATAATATAATCAATAGTAATAGTAATATATATTATCCATATATATTACTTTTATTATCTCTATTTATTATCTTTATTTATCATCATTAATATTATTATTATTATTATTATTATTATTATTATTATTATTATTACAATTATTTTTGTTATACTTCTTTGATTTAAATTATATTTTAAATTGTTATAGTATTCCCAGTGAATTCCTAATTTAATTTTAATTTAATTTTATTTGATTTTAATTTATTTACTTGAATTTCAGGCAGCATTATTTCAGATTTCATATTTATTATTCAAAAAATATTATCACTTGTAATAGTAATATTCTTTTTTTAGTATCTTTCTTTATCAATGTTACTATTATTATTATTATTATTATTATTTATGTTTAATATTATTCTTCTTTTATTTAAATTTTATATTTTCTATCCTTAATAGTATTCCTAATTTCATTTTTTTATTTTATTTTAGTTTATTTACTTGTTTTAAATTTCTAGCAGCATTATTTTAGTTTACTTTAGTTTATTTTAGTTTTAGTTCTTTTTTATTATCATTTTTCATCATCATCATCATCATCATCATCATTATTATTATAATTATTTTTAATATTATACTTCTTTCATTTGAATTTTTTATATATTTTTATTGTTAATAGTATTCAAAGTGAATTCCTTATTTCATTTATTTACTTTTATTTTATTTTATTTACTTGTATTAAATTTCAGGCAGCATTATTTCAGTTTATTTTGATTTAGAAATAAACATATACAGAGATTTCCTCCTGAAGTCTTTACCCCAAATTTCTGGAGGTAATGAAAATATAATCCGTCTAAAATTTCTAAAATGTTTGAGTTATTAAATGTTTTTCATCTCCTCTGTGGTCACAGAATCTAATTAGAATTGTTCCCGCGGGCTGAGATGCTCCCGGATCTTGGCGAGCCGGTGGCGTGTCCGCTCCCGTCTCCGTGGCGATGTTTGATTGACAGTGAAATAGCAGTGCAGTGGTCTGTGATGGATGGCTACTACTCAGAGGATACAATCAGACAAGCGCAGTGTATATAATCAAGGCCAATTTGTTCCCTCTTCAGCTCGACTGGGATCAAAGAGGCAAAGAGGAAAAACACAAATGTCCCATAATGACAGTAATAGACAGCCGTTTTGTCTTTGTGGAGATAAACATGCTTTTTTACACACAAAAAACAGCTTTTAAATTTTTGGAAAACTAAAAGATTTACTTTAGATATTTGGGGTACTAAATGTTTAAGATTCCACTTAGTGAGAAATAAAGTCTGAGGTATAAAAGGTATATTAAGACATATTAAGGTTGAGGTTGTTGAGATTGAGGTAAAGGATAATTAGCTTAGATTTATGAGGTAAAGTTATTCAAGGTTGGGAAGAAGGTGATTGAGGATGAGGTTACAGTTAATGAGGGTTAGGTTAGGGTTAATGAGGATGAGGTGTGCGTCAGTGAGGTTGAGGTCAAAGGTAATGAGGTTGAGGCTTGGGTTAATGAGGATGCCATTCAGATTAATGAGGTTGAGATTAATGGTAGTGAGGTTAGCCTAAATGAGGATGAGGTAAGAGTTGTTGAGGTTGAGGTTTGGGTTAATGAGAATGAGGTTATGGTCAATGAGGTTGAGGAAATAAAAATTAGTTTGTTTCACTGTGGTTGGGATCAGGGTTGATGAGGTTGAAGGTTAATGAGGTTGAGGGTTAATGAGGTTGAGGGTTAATGAGGTTGAGGGTTCGGATATGAAAGTCAGAGTTGGGCTGAAATAAATAACTGGGGTTGTTAAAGTTGGGTTTGCGTTAATGAGGATGAGGATAAGATTAATAAGGATGATGTTAGAGATATTGAGGATAAGTGTGTGTGTGTGTGTCACTGGTAAATATTTCATGTCTGCAGAAGTTCTGCTACTTTCATGATGTTTTGTGATGGAAACGACGCAGAAGCTCAAGAGATTCAGATTTACTAATGAAACATGTCATTCTTTGCTGGTGAGAATGCAGTGTGTGTGTGTGTGTGTGTGTGTGTGTTCCTGTTACAGAATCCATGAGGACATCATTTTAACATCACTACATGATGTTGACATTATTTCAAGTAAATGCAAATCTCCTTCTCTTTTTATCTCTCTCTCTGTTTCTCTCTCTCTCTCTCCGTTTCTTTCTCTCTCTCTCTCTCTCTCTCTCTCTCCGTTTCTTTCTCTCTCTCTCTGTTTCTCTCTTTCTCTATCTCTCTGTGCACCCTCCTCTCATTCTTCGTCATCGTCTTCCTCGCAGGAAGGATAATAACGCTGGCAGATCGCAGCACTAAGAGCAAGATGAAAGAGTTGAGATCAAACAGGAATCACAGCGGAACGAGAAAGGAAGGACAGGGAAAGAAAAAAAAAAGAGAAACTGTAATCTTCCTTCTTTCTCACACAACTTCTCCAGCGCTGAGCTAACGAGGCGGAGTGGAGACGCTGAACGTGTCCTGGTTAAATCCGCCGCACTCGGCTGCCAGAGCTGCTTAAAAGCACCTTCCTGTTCCAACACGCTAGGACACGGGTCCATCAGTCACGGCTGAGGTGTGAGGTGTTTTTACTGACAAGTGAATCAGGCAAAAAAAAAAAAAAAACACAACAATGTGACAACGGCTCCATTCAATTTCCACTCGCTTCATTTCCTCCAGTCCACCTGCAACCCCCTGATTTTATTTCCGTCCGGTTTCGGCCATGCTGCCGTTCTTCTCCTTCCTCCTCTGAGAAATTTAGCGAATTCAAGGATGTTTGTCACCAAATCAGCGTCCGTCTGATCGTTTTATATTCCTGCAGCTGCAGCTGTCATCTTCTGCTGGAAAGAAAAGATGTCTCTCTGCTTCCTCTTCTAGATTTTGTTGTAAACTAAAATAATTCAATTCAATTTATCTGTATAGCGCCTTTTACAATGGACATTGTCTCAAAGCACCTCTTTGATTGATATCCATCCATCCATCCATCAATCCATCCATCCATCCTTCCATCCATCCATCCATCCATCCATCCATCTTCTGTATCATTGATCCTACACTGGGGAACCATCTATCAATCCATCCATCCAACCATCCATCCAACCAGCCATCCATCCATCCATCCATCCATCCATCCATCCAACCAACCAACCATCCATCCATCTTCTGTACCATTGATCCTACACTGGGGAACCATCTATCAATCCATCCATCCATCCAACCATCCATCCAACCAGCCATCCATCCATCCAACCAACCAACCAACCAACCATCCATCCATCTTCTGTACCATTGATCCTACACTGGGGAACCATCTATCAATCCATCCATCCAACCATCCATCCAACCAGCCATCCATCCATCCATCCATCCATCCAACCAACCAACCATCCATCCATCTTCTGTACCATTGATCCTACACTGGGGAACCATCTATCAATCCATCCATCCAACCATCCATCCAACCAACCAACCAACCATCCATCCATCTTCTGTACCATTGATCCTACACTCATGAACCTGGAGTCTATCCCAGGGGTCATAGGGACATTTTGATGCTTTAATAGTCAGTACCTTGTGGTATATTGTTGGTTGTTGCTTTGGACATAGTGTCTCACAGCAGCTTTACACAAGCTGACCAATGTAACGTGACGGTGTGAAAGTCCCCAAGTGGCTCTGTCCATGGCTGTCTCCTGGTCACAGGCTGTCTCCTGGTCACAGATCCATCATCCACAGCATCAGTGAGTACCACCAAGTCACCAGACTCTGACCTGGGGTAGTGCCAGAGGTCACACTAAAATCTCTTCTCTACTCCAGTGCCATGTTCTAAAGCCACCATGATCGTCTACGTAGAAAACCAGAGAGAACCTCGTCTGGTCTCACTGCTGTCCAGTGACCAGACATGGTAGAAAGCATCGGGTTAATGAGAGTCTGGAGGATTCACCTGGCTGACCAATCAGAAGAGAGCTTACGTTTACCTTCTCACCATTTTTATCATGAAACCTGAGCTTCATTCAGCAATACTTTTTTGTTGTTAGCAATTCTCTGTAAAATTTTATTATATATTCACTTCAGTAACTTGTAGTTAGATTTTTTTTTCATTTATATAAACTCATTTAAAATACAAATATTTCACTGTTTTAATATATTTTTTTAATAATCAGATTACCAGAAAATGAAATATTTTTGCGCCACAATGAAATTCTTAAACTGAAATTTATTAAACTAAATTCTGACTCACTTTTGATCAAAAAGTTTCACAAAAATTCACTTATTTTTGTTAAAATTCCATTCTAAATTTGTTCTTAAGAATTGTTTTTATTTATTTTATTTTATTTATTTCATTGTTTTTTAATGTGATTAATTTGATTCAATTGAAACTTGTATTTCACATTTGTAAAAAAATTTTAAAAATAAAAAAGAATTGAAATTCAGTTTTCATTTAAATCCTACTGCTAGAAAAAAAAATTGGCAAAATGACACCATTCGTTAACAAAAATGAATGAATGAATTAATTGATTAATTTTTTTTTTTTTTTTTAAAGCTGCTATTAAAAACGTTTCTTTTTGTTTGTTTTTTCTTGGACATTTGTTAATTATACAAATTCTTATTTATAACTCGTGACTCATTTAGCTCTAGTTTCCTCTAAGCTCATAAATAGATGTAAATAAATCAGTAACCTGTTCTGTTTCATTCTTAAACACAGTAAACGATCACAGTGTGTTATAAGCAGTCGTAACTCCGTGGTGATGAAGGTGACGTTAACGTCGCAGTGACCGGATGCTCTTATTATCTCCTGCACTGGTGCAACAAGGATGAGGGAGTGAGAAGAGAGATGGAGAGAGAGAAAGGGAAAAAGATAGAGATAGAAATAGAGAAAAGGGGGAGAGGGAAGAGAGAGAGAGACAGAGAGAGAGAAATAGAGAAAGGGGGAGAGGGAAGAGAGAGAGTGAAAAAGAGAGAGAGAGAGAGAGAGAGAGAGAGAGAGAGAGAGAGAAATAGAGACAGAGTGTGTGTCAGAGGTTTATCTCCTGCACTGGTGCGACAAGGATGAGGGAGTGAGAAGAAACAACAGAGAAGGATCAGAGAGAGAGAGAGAGAGAGAGAGAGAGATATCAGAGCATGTGAAGTGTAATTAACAGCTCAGGAGCTTTCAAGAGGCCAGATGGTTTTCATGGCCACATACACACCCACAATTACACACACACACACACACACACCCACAATTACACACACACACCTGGCTGCTATGATTCTATGATAACACGTTTCAAATGCACTTCCACGCATCAACATACAGCAGCGTCATGTCACAAACAGCTGAAGGTCAAATACGTCCATCTTTAATTAACACTTAAGACAGGATTTGTCACATTTCACTCGTTATAAACCTCTTCACTTCTCATCATCATCCTCACCGCAAGCCTGGTCCAGATTATACCTGCTATAATATCCTGCCCTTTAATCAGAAATAAAGAGTCTGTATCCTGAAGCTCTGCTGCAAGACTAATGGTGTTTAGATTTATACCTGAAGTGGGCGTGGCCTAAAGCAAAGGTAAGGAAATTTCCGAATACTGAATTCTGTTACATCCCTCGAGGAATCCAGGAGGAAACGGTAAAAAGACAAAGACAAGGGATTGGACTCACCAGGCATTAAAATCCCAAAAAATATTCCGTAAATATTCCATCATATGGAAAAATTTGAGTTTCCGTCAGGCCAAGATTCCAAGATTTCAATCAGCAAATTTCATCTCAGGCATTAATACAGATAAAAAAGCTGTGAAACACACACACACACACACACACCAAATTCATCATATTCATGGACCCATAAGCTTACTCCCGAGACACATCGACAGAGAATGATACAGGAAGTGAGAGAGAGAGAGAGAGAGAGAGAGAGAGAGAGAGACGGGCAGAGGGCTTATTTCATTAGCTGAGCTTGTCTTATGCTAATGTGGGCCATAATTGGCTGCTAAGTGAGTGTGAGCGTCTTTCATTTCAACCACACACACACACACACACATTCTAATTACTAACTCCCTATTTTTTCTGGCCGGACCACACTGCCAAAGTTAATGAAAATCCCTCGCTTTCACTTCTCCGCCCGGGATCAACACGAGAAAGCGGGGGAGAGAGAGAGAGAGAGAAGTGAGTCAGAAAGAGAGAGATAGTAAGGATAGAGTGAGGTTTTTAAAAAAAGTGACTCAATTCCTCCTACCTCTTCAATCTCAGTACAACACACACACACACACACACACACACACACCTGCTCAGTAAGCCAGCTGGAGTGTCAGAGCACACTGGCTTATTAGAGGTTTGTTCTTTACTTGTGAGATTGTTGGTTGTTGTTGTTTTGTTAGCGACTTCTTGTTTGTTAATGCCTTAATGATCAGTACCTTGTGGGTACATTGTTGGTTGTTGTTCTGGACAGAGTGTTGTTGGTTGTTGTTCTGGACAGACTGCTGTTGGTCGTTGTTCTGGACAGACTGCTGTTGGTCGTTGTTCTGGACAGACTGCTGTTGGTCGTTGTTCTGGACAGACTGCTGTTGGTCGTTGTTCTGGACAGAGTGGTGTTGGTCGTTCTTCTGGACAGAGTGGTGTTGGTCGTTCTTCTGGACAGAGTGTTGTTGGTCGTTGCTCTGGACAGAGTGTTTTTGCTTGTTCTTCTGGACAGAGTGCTGTTGGTCGTTGTTCTGGACAGAGTGTTGTTGCTCGTTCTTCTGGACAGAGTGCTGTTGGTCGTTGCTCTGGACAGAGTGCTGTTGGTCGTTCTTCTGGACAGAGTGCTGTTGATCGTTCTTCTGGACAGAGTGCTGTTGGTCGTTGCTCTGGACAGAGTGCTGTTGGTCGTTCTTCTGGACAGAGTGCTGTTGATCGTTCTTCTGGACAGAGTGCTGTTGATCGTTCTTCTGGACAGAGTGCTGTTGCTCGTTCTTCTGGACAGAGTGCTGTTGGTCGTTGTTCTGGACAGAGTGTTGTTGGTCGTTCTTCTGGACAGAGTGTTGTTGCTCGTTGCTCTGGACAGAGTGCTGTTGCTCGTTCTTCTGGACAGAGTGCTGTTGGTCGTTGCTCTGGACAGAGTGCTGTTGGTCGTTCTTCTGGACAGAGTGCTGTTGGTCGTTCTTCTGGACAGAGTGCTGTTGATCGTTCTTCTGGACAGAGTGCTGTTGGTCGTTCTTCTGGACAGAGTGCTGTTGGTCATTGCTCTGGACAGAGTGTTGTTGCTCATTGCTCTGGACAGAGTGTTGTTGCTCGTTGCTCTGGACAGAGTGCTGTTGCTCGTTGCTCTGGACAGAGTGCTGTTGCTCGTTGCTCTGGACAGAGTGCTGTTGGTCGTTCTTCTGGACAGAGTGCTGTTGGTCATTGCTCTGGACAGAGTGCTGTTGGTCGTTGCTCTGGACAGAGTGTTGTTGGTCGTTGCTCTGGACAGAGTGTTGTTGGTCGTTCTTCTGGACAGAGTGGTGTTGGTCGTTGTTCTGGACAGAGTGGTGTTGGTCGTTGTTCTGGACAGAGTGTTGTTGGTCATTGTTCTGGACAGAGTGGTGTTGGTTGTTGCTCTGGACAGAGTGTTGTTGGTTGTTGTTCTGGACAGAGTGGTGTTGGTTGTTGCTCTGGACAGAGTGTTGTTGGTTGTTGTTCTGGACAGAGTGTTGTTGGTTGTTCTTCTGGACAGAGTGCTGTTGGTCGTTGCTCTGGACAGAGTGCTGTTGGTCGTTGCTCTGGACAGAGTGCTGTTGGTCGTTGCTCTGGACAGAGTGCTGTTGGTCGTTGCTCTGGACAGAGTATTGTTGCTCGTTCTTCTGGACAGAGTGTTGTTGCTCGTTGCTCTGGACAGAGTGTTGTTGCTCGTTCTTCTGGACAGAGTGCTGTTGATCGTTCTTCTGGACAGAGTGCTGTTGCTCGTTGCTCTGGACAGAGTGCTGTTGCTCGTTGCTCTGGACAGAGTGTTGTTGCTCGTTGCTCTGGACAGAGTGCTGTTGCTCGTTGCTCTGGACAGAGTGCTGTTGCTCGTTGCTCTGGACAGAGTGTTGTTGGTTGGTGCTCTGGACAGAGTGCTGTTGATTGTTGCTCTGGACAGAGTGCTGTTGCTCGTTGCTCTGGACAGAGTGTTGTTGCTCGTTGCTCAGAGTGCTGTTGCTCGTTGCTCTGGACAGACTGCTGTTGGTCGTTGTTCTGGACAGAGTGTTGTTGGTCGTTGTTCTGGAGAGAGTGTTGTTGGTTGTTGTTCTGGACAGAGTGTTGTTGGTTGGTGCTCTGGACAGAGTGTTGTTGGTTGGTGCTCTGGACAGAGTGCTGTTGATTGTTGCTCTGGACAGAGTGTTGTTGGTTGTTGCTCTGGACAGAGTGTTGTTGATTGTTGCTCTGGACAGAGTGTTGTTGATTGTTGCTCTGGACAGAGTGTTGTTGGTTGGTGCTCTGGACAGAGTGTTGTTGATTGTTGCTCTGGACAGAGTGTTGTTGATTGTTGCTCTGGACAGAGTGTTGTTGGTTGGTGCTCTGGACAGAGTGCTGTTGATTGTTGCTCTGGACAGAGTGTTGTTGATTGTTGCTCTGGACAGAGTGTTGTTGGTTGTTGCTCTTCATGTTAACTGAGGGTTGTTGCCTTGTTGTTGTTCCAGAGATTGTTGTCATACTTCTTGGTGTCCCATGTGGTGCTTTTTATTGTTATTGCCTGGTAGCTGACCTGTTCAGTGAAATATGTTTGATTGTGTTCTTGTTGCCTTGTGGGTACCCTTGATTTTTCTGATTAGTGATCGGTAGGTTGTTATTATTTGTTGGTTTCTTGGTGACCTGCTTGTTGCCTTTTGGTTGCTGCCTGTTAATTGGTTGTTTGGAACATCATTGTTCTTCTTTGCTTATTGATTCTTTTGTATTGTGTTCCTTGTAGATTAGTCCTTTGTAGTTCCTTAATTTTCAGAACTTTGTTGTTTTTTTAGTTGATGATTTTCCTGCTGTCATTCTGTTTGGTTGATGATCTTTTTGCTCCACTTTGCTGTTGTTTTAATGGTTTGTTGGTACGTTGTGGTTCAGTGTTTGATTCTTTCATTTGTTTGTTGACTGGAGCATGTGTGCTTAGGCTCTTGTTGATGCCTTGATGAATCCTGCTTAGAAGGTCAGTCTTTTCTTGGTTCTTGCTTTGCTAGGTGCATCATGGCCACTTATTATATATAAGCAATTCAGCACACAGCAGTGTATGGAGTCCTTTGAGCACTCAGTGGGAGTATGAAAAGGAAACTCTTGGGGCATGAAACAATTGGAGCAAACAACATGAGAAAGGGGCATGCACTGTTCCGCTCTGACCGAGTAAATTAAGGGGCAATGAGGGGGATAAATCTATAAAAAGCCTCAACAGAGCTAATTGGATTTTACCTCCTCCATTTTGGCAAAAGTCACATGACAGTTATCCCCTTGTTATCTCTTTCCTGTCTGCCTGTAATTTGACCTTGAACATAAATGTGTTATTCTGAAGCCTGCAGTAAACCGAGCAGCTCTTTATACCAAGCTGTATTCAAGCCGGATTTTAGCTTTGGAAAAGGAAAAAAATCAATTAAAAGATAATCGGTTTGAATTCAGTGCATACGAGTCAGCGATGTACGCAAGCATTAATAGATCTGACAAGTAAAATCAAATAAACCTTACAAATCTAGGCATTAGCAAGGCTTCCACAGTGTTAATGTTTGTAACCTGTAACGCAATAAAGCAATTTTTCACAAAAGTAATCATCTGTGATTTGTTGGGATCGTGCCGTACTGAAGATGAAGATGTTTCCATAGAGAATAATATTGCACCACCCACACAAACACACAGTGCTTAAAAGAGGGGGGAAATAAAAGGCAGGTGTTTCAAGTGTGTGTGTGTGTGTGTGTGTGTGTGTGTGTGTGTGTGTATATGATCTAGCAGGTAAGTGAACATTCTCAAAGGACAGAAGCTACAGTTTCTCTCTATTGATTTTTGGTCCAGAAGGCTTTGTATCATACGTCTGCTGCAAAGACAATGAATCAGCCAATCTGTGTGTGTGTGTGTGTGTGTGTACTGATGTGTTAAGAGCACAAATAATACAAGATGACAGAGAGGCAGGTTCTAAGGCATGATGTAACCCTGCATTTAGAAAATAGCTAGATAAATAAATAATATTCTTTCCTCCAGCCAGCCAATCAGATGCTGTCTGACTCTGAGGGAACCAATCAGGCACTAAGGAGGAGCCTGGCGCATTTGCATAATCACACATGTTTTGTTTAATTGGTGAAGAGGCAGATGCTCTCAAACGGAGACCCGTGATAGGCTTTGGGGTCAGGTGGGAATTTGATTATCCAGAATGCATCTTGGTCTTGGACTGGTACACACACACTCTCACACACACACACACAAATGATAGAGAAAGAAAGAGAGATGGAAAATTCTAGAGACAGAGGCGTGGCCTCAGTGTCTGTCAGTTTCATGAAGGGGTGTGGCCTGTCAATTTTCGGATGTGTGTGTGCAATATGTGTGTGTTCTGTTTGCTTTTATTTAAAATGCTTACGGTTTTATGAAGCACAAAGCTGTTAAACGAGAGTAAAGCTGCGTGTGTGTGTGTGTGTTAGGTTTATTGTGTTGGACATAATGATATCCATGAGAGTACGCTCACAGCACACACACACACACACAAGGTCATTCAAGACAATGATTTTATCAGTAAACATGATGAATTCTCAGAACATTAATAAGCATTCAGACGCAGATCTTCATCATATGCTTCAGCTATAGAACAATTTTCTGCTCCATTTTCTTCGACACTTTTCACATGGATGATAAAATCGGATTAATAAACCGACGACGGAGTGGAAACCTGTATCAGAGGAATGCTACGCTGCGGCGGGTGTTTACTGTGTTCAGCTGAAAATTCCATAAATCTTCCTGTTTTGGTTGGTGATCAGTGTATGCAATCATGGACAGAATCTACACACACACACACACACACACACCTCAGGTAAAGGTTGATGTTTCGGAAAATCTTGTGTCCACTGCTACTGTTCGTTTTATTTTACTTTGCAAAGTCTATGTGAAAGCTAGCGGCTAAATCTCTAGCCTCATCTCTTAGCTACCGTCTGCTTGTGCTCTCGTTTCCTAGCAGCAGCCTTCAGTCACGTGACTTTAATGCCAAAAAACGTAAGTGTCGCTTCCTTAATTCCCGCCTTACTCGTTTCCCCAATCCTGTAGTTCCATAAATTCCACGTTTTATGAATTTTCTTAATTCTGGTATTCCAAGCTGAACATCTGAATCTGGTTGTTTTGAGCTCCAGAAAAGTCTAGTTGTTATCTCTGAGCTTCTTGGGTTCATCAGATTCTTCAGTTCTCTATGAACTTGTTCCTCAGATCATTATCTCCTGAGTTCATCAAGTTCTTATCCTTATCAGAGTTTCTTTCCTTTAGTCTCTGGATTTTAGTTCCTTAATCGCTAAGGAACCTTTTAGTCCTTAAATCTTCGGTTCATATGTTTCTCAGTCATTCCTCAGGTTCCTGAGATCCTGGGTTAGTTCAGAGTTCCTTTGTTACTAAAATAGTAGTTTCTGGAAATACAAAACATTTAAGTTCCTTAATCCTAGTCCCCAGGGTCCTAAAATGCCTGGGTTTCTTAACTTGGATCCATTGTATCTTTGTGTTTTCAAGTTTCTAAGTGTCCTAATTCCTTACTTCCTTACTGAATTCCTTACTTCCTGAATTATGTAGTTCATCATTTCTCCAATTAATCTTCCTAGGGTTAATTAAGTCCAGAGTTCCTCATGTTCTACAGTATAGGAATACAGCAACAGAGTCAGAGAGATGGGGGGGCATCAAGGTGAAAAAAGGTGAAGTAAAGAAACAGATTTAAAATAAAAAAATAGTTCAATAAGGGGGGGAGGGAGAGGTGAGGGGGAGAGAGAGAGAGAGAGAGGTGAGGGAGAGAGAGATCCTATTATTATTATTATTATTATTATTATATGTTTTTTTTCTCTCCATGAAGGCGGGGCTGTTCTGTTAGCAGTGAGGCAGACTCACCTCACCCTCTGCCTCATAATCACACACTCCTAACGCTGCACTTTCCCCACGCTCAGATCAGAAAAACGTTGGCTGCAATATTGGAAAATTGAAAAATATCTCCAGATGACTCCACGCCGGCATGACCCTGGGGAGCGGAGAGCGGAGAGCTTCAGAATGACGTCAGGAGACTGATGGAGGCGTTTCGGCTCGACTCCTAACGCGCCGCTAACAAACGCTTCCTCTCTGCTGCCTGAAATTCATTGGACGTTATTACTATAGACTTCAGGAAGAGAAATTACCCAGAAGGCACTTGTCCAAGTGTGTTTACTAGCCAGGTGCTGATTAGCAAAGCTGCTAATCAAAAATCCATCCAAAAAACACCTTCTGGATCTTCTGAAGAAGTCTTCAGTCTGAGCTCCTGACTTCGTTTCCTAGTTTCCTGTTTTGCTTCATCACTTCCTGAAATCCATTAGCTCCTGATTTCCTGTTCAGGGGACATGGTCCAGGTGCTAATTTAGCTCATCAAGCTCATTTTGCTAGCTCGTTAACATCAGATTGATTAGTAAAGTTGCTCATTTTCAAACAATTAAGGAAGCTCGATAAATTCTTCTGGCGTTCAGTCACATTAGCATTGCAGTTCATTTGAACGCCGTGTGTGGGACGACTTCCTGTCACTAGCTTCTGGATTAGCTTGTTTTTCCTCGCAGTGTGCTAGTGTGTACTTTAGTTCGCTTAGCTTGTTTAACTGCTTCACATTAAGTGTTTACGCTAGCTGCTCATCAACAACGCACAGCATCACTGTTAGCTGCTAATAGCTAAATGTCGAGAAATAATGAATGGCATAAAATGAGCTAGCTGTACAAAATACAACAACTCCGCTCCAGCGCTTTACAAACCACTCTCAGAGAACCAGGTTTAAAGATGAAAAGGAGCTGGGGGTTTTCAGGCAGATTCTCTTCGTTATTCATTTATTTTTAATTTTTAGCTTAATGTGTCAGTGTTAATATACAAGGTCGTCTGAGGGAGAGAAAAGATCCTCAGGAGGAAAGTCTGAGAGGAGAAAAGACAACCATGGATCACTGTAGAGAGAGAGAGAGAGAGAGAGAGAGAGGGAGAGAGAGAGAGAGGGAGAGAGAGAGAGAGAGAGAGAGAGGGGGAGAAGGGGGGGAAGGGAAAGAGAGGGAGGGAGGGGGAGAGGGGGGGAGAGAGGGGGGGGGAGGGGGGGAGGGGGGGGGGGGAGGAGGAGGGAGGGGGGGGAGAGAGGGGGGGAGAGAGGGGGGGAGAGAGAGGGGGAGAGGGGGGGAGAGAGAGAGAGAGGGAGGGAGAGAGAGAGAGAGAGAGAGAGAGAGAGAGAGAGAGAGAGAGAGAGAGAGATGGGCCCTTTATTCTGTTAGCTTTTATTCTCCACACACACACACACTGAGTTAAGTCAGTGAGATGGAGCTCTATTTCCCTCTGAAAGTCTGGTGTTAAGTATTAAATAATCATCTCTTTTTCCGAACACAAACCAGCCTCAGAGAGCAGCGCTGCAGAGGGAGGAAAAAGCCTTCACAGGAAGAAGAGCTTCTGAACGAACCAGCAGAAAATTCCCAAAACACACACACCAGTAACGTCCCAACTGTGTGTGTGTGTGTGTGTGTGTGTACAGCGTTACCTTTCACACTAACAGTCAGGAGGACTCCGCCCACTTATAAACAAGCCCACACTACTGTTCATTTCAGCTCATTACACACACACACACAAACACACACTATCTGTCTCACACACATACACACAAACACACACTATCTGTCTCACACACACATGGACACACACTCTGTCACACACACACAAACACACACACACTCTCACACACACATACACACAAACACTCTCTCTCTTACACACATATATACAAACACACACACACACTCACACACTACTGTTCATATAATGAACAATCTGAAGGTGTTAATGTTTTAGTTCTGCTCATGGTGTATGGTTGGGGTATAAAGGGGCGGAGCTTCCAGTGTGTCATTTGTCCATCACTCCATGCTCCTGGGTCTGTTTCTAATGGATTGTGTCGTGTTAGCTGACGTGTTTAAAGTGCGCTAGCAGCACTGACCAGTGTAAACATGGTACCAAACACATCCTGGGATTCCAACCCACAACCTCCTGCTTGGTATATTTCATACCTGGGACAGATTCAGCCTCGCCTGTGCTATAGTGAAATGACCTTGAATTGACCTCTGAAGGTCAGAGGGACTCTTTCTGAACAACCCACATTGATGATGTTTCACTATTCAGACCCACGGGATTGTGGGTAATTAGTATTAGCATTAAAGCTGACATCATTGATCCAAAAAGCAAATGAGAGTTCGGGTTTAGGCTGACTGAGGGATTGGGAAAAGAGAGAGAGAGAGAGAGAGAGAGAGACAGACAGAGGGGGGAGAGACAGAGAGAGAAAAACAGAGAGAGAGAGAGACAGACAGAGGGGGGAGAGACAGAGAGAGAAAAACAGAGCGAGAGAGAGACAGACAGAGGGGGGAGAGACAGAGAGAGAAAAACAGAGAGAGAGAGAGACAGACAGAGGGGGGAGAGACAGAGAGAGAAAAACAGAGCGAGAGAGAGAGTTCACAGGCTACTGAAATCCTGCTGACGTAGAGTGTGTGATTTGTGTTAAATAAGAGGCTGTGTGTGTGTGTGTGTGTGTGTGTGTGTGTGTGTGTGTGTGTGTGTTAAATTAGACCTCGCATGACTCATATTTGTCACATCTCATATTAATGTTAGCCTCATTAATTATGCATTCATATGTTTTACACACACACACACACAGACACATGAAAAGTTCTTAACTGGTAATTGCTTTTTTCAAGTGGTTTCTGAGGACCTGGTTTACTCTGCTTATCCTGTTCAAGGCTTTTGTAATAAAAGCTGTCTAGCAGACACACACACATATTTTATTTATGATTTCTGGAATAGTTATGCCCCTCCTCTAACAAAATTAGTCACAGTGTTGCTGCGTCCTCACAAAGTAGTGTTCTGATGTTCCACTGGTTCTATTAGCATGGCTAGCACGGCTTTCAGGGCCGTGTTCATGTCCACTGTTTTTCCCTCGGCCAGTTTTTATTTTGTGGCTGACCACCAGGTAGAACTCTTTGTACAGTAACACCTAGCTATGTGTCTAACATAAACATCAACGAATTGTCCAAAACCCACACACAGGCTTGATGTAAACACAGTGCAGTGGCAGGAAGGATCGTTTACCACCAGACCCTTCCAGTGGTTCTACCTAAACCTGCTAAAGGAATGAAAAGATATCCCATGGACCAGGTTTTATTTTAGAGGTCCGAGGCTAATGTTCTAACAACTAAGACACCCTGAGCCCCAGGAAATACATCAAAATACAGAATTAGGACAGCATCCTGGCCCGGTTCAGCCAATTTGGGCAGCGCTCCAGACCCAGGTTTGAGTGGCAGATATCCCCAGGACTTGATCCCCCCACGATCCCACTTGATCCCTTTGCAGTGCAGCATAGAAAATGAAATATCTTTGTTTCATCCTCACTCCTCGGTCCTCATCTGGTAGATCCTCGATTCCTGAACATGACAAGATGTTCTCCTTATTTCTTTAATTGTACCTCCTGCTCATCACTCACTGGTTTGCTCAGAGGGAGGAGCTAAGGAGCAAAGAAAATGGGACGAGAAGTCGCAATTTCTAAAAGAAAAATGAGAAGCAGTCTTTGTCACATCCCACCCCGACTTCGTTTCTCAAAAGAAAATACAGCAATAAAAGAGAATCGATGAGGCATGCAGAGACAGAGCGAGAAAATCAAAGAGATAAAGAGACATAGAGAGAAAGAGTGACTGTTCTTATCTTAGAAAAAAAGCCACTTGTCTTCCTGTCACTGACAGACACGAGTGAGAAATCTGTTCTTTTCTTCCTTCGTTCATTCTTTTTTTTTCTAACACACCTCTCTCATGGTGCTCAGCAGGTGGGAGACGGTTGGCTGAGAAAACGAGGGTAAAAAAAGCGACAAGATGGGAAAGAGAGAGACAGAGAGTGAAAGAGAAAGTGGTAAGAGGTTTTAAACTGTACCATTTACTGGATAAAAAGTTACTTTTTCCAGATGCAATTTTGTAGTTACAGCCCTGACTGATCCCCAAAAAGGGCATAAAATGTGCGTGAGAGACTCGGTGAAGTGTTTTTCACTGATCACAGACATTATGGATCATCCAGCCTATAGGAAATGGCATTTTATCACTATTTTGCAAATAATTTTGTTCTCGAGTCACATCCTTTCCTCGCTTCCTCAGAGGGTGAAGCTGAGAACTGAGGCAAGGAATCGAGGACAAATGAGACGTGTTCATTGAAGTGGCACATCGAAGTATGAACATTTTGGGGAAAGATGGAGGCTTTTTTACGATCAAATCTTCCACATAGGGAACATCTGTGTATCTCTGATCTAGTAGCCTGCTATCACGTCGTTCCTGCAGTCCATAAAAATGTCTGGCTTTGATCAACATGCAGGTCACAGACTGAGGGACACAAGATTGAACTTGGGTTTGACAAATATCAATAAGGACAACAATAGGGACAGCAATGAAGATGCCAATGGGGACACCACTGAGGATGTAAATGGAGACAGCACTAAGGATACCAGTATGGATAGCAACAAGGACACAAAAAATGGCAGTGAGGATGCCAATGAGGACAGCAATGAGAATGCCAATGGGGACACTAATGAGGACTGCAATGAGGACACCACAGGGGACAGCAATGAGGATACTAATGAGATGCCAATGGGAACAGCAATGAGGATGTCAATAAAGACACAAATGGGGACAGAAATGAGGACATGAATGGGGACAGCAATGAGGATGCCAGTAGGCACAGAAATGAGGATGCCAACAGGGACAGCAATAAGGACACCAATGAATACACCTTTGAGAACAGCTATGAGGACACCACAGGGAATAGCAATGAGGACACCAATGAATACACCTTTGAGAACAGCAATGAGGACACCAATGGGGCCGGCAATGAGGACACCAATGAGGACACCACAGGGGATAGCAATGAGGACACCAATGAATACACCTTTGAGAACAGCAATGAGGACACCAATGGGGCCGGCAATGAGGACACCAATGAGGACACCACAGGGGATAGCAATGAGGACACCACAGGGGATAGCAATGAGGATGCCAATAAGGACACCAATGAGGGTAATGCACCCTATCAATGCTAAAACATTGACCTTAATTGCCATCTTTTGGCACACTGTTCATCACAGGCCATAAACATGCCTCCAGGGGACAGGACCTGTACTTGTTTTGCCCAGTGTCCATGTTAGGTTCTCCTCAAGATGAGGAAGTAATTACACACTTCCTCACAACAACAGGTGCAACATCAGATTCCTAAGAGAAGTTCACAGGAAGACACTCACTGTGGAGTTTTACAGGTGGCACTTCTGTCAAACTCTAATTAGCCATCTAGCATTATTCAGTATCATGGTCACATGAAGTCTTCCTAATTCATTTCTCATCTCCTCAACACCATGGACGTGACGGCTGGAGGGAAAGAACGGAGAGAAAGTTGACTGGTGTGTGTTGTACTTTAGCAGAGGAGGGGAATTAAAATCAACAACAACGAAAAAAAAAACCAAAAAGTAATAAGGCTAGAGGAGGATGAAGAAGACACCTGAGGCGGTGGATCAGACATATCATCAGATCAAACACAGACTTCAGACGCAATCGGAGCCGCAACAGAAAATTGAAATGAGGAAGAAGGAGGAGAAGAAGAAGAAGAAGAAGAAGAAGAAGAAGAAAAGAGACATCACACAGGTGGTGATATTCACATTGAGATGAGAGAGAGAGAGAGAGAGAGAGAAAGAGAGCGAGACAGAAAGAGAAAGCAAGACAGAGAGAACGAGAGAGAGAGAGAGAGAGAGAGAGAGAGAGAGAGAGAGAGAAAGAGAGCGAGACAGAAAGAGAAAGCGAGACAGAGAGAACGAGAGAGAGAGAGAGAGAGAGAGAGAGAGAGACTGAAGGTCAGTGGATAATCAGTCCATGGAGAAATGAATGGGAGAGAAGTTCCATTCCTGAGGTAACATTAGCATAATAGCGAGTCTCCACAGCGCTCACAGGAACTCACACACCATTAACTACATCATTCTGTTCAGATTGAAGTGCACCCTAAACAGACCGCAGTCCTCCTCCCTCGAACCCCAACACACGGCACAGGGTCCGATTCATCACACATAGAGTGTGTGTTTGTGTGTGTGTGTGTGTGTGTGTGTATGTGTGTGAGTGTGTGTATGTGTGTATCTGAAATCCACTGACACTGGAGACTCCTTCCCTAAATGTTCCATAAACACATTCCTGCTTACACAAAACCTCACATGATGAAGAATTTCATTCTTTTTTTTTATCTTAATGTATGATAGCTGATTTATCAACAGTTTGTGTGTGTGTGTGTGTGTGTGTGTATGTGTGTGTGTATGTGTGTGTGTGTGTATGTGTGTGTGTGTGTGTGTATGTGTGTGTGTGTAGCGAAGGAAGTTTAATTCATGACTCACAGCACATGCCAACTCGCACAGTTAGACATTCATAATGTTGAACAGCAAAGGGGGAGAGAGAGAGATGTGTGTGTGTGTGTGTGTGTGTGTGTACGGTCGCTGTGTATCTGATGGTAAGTGAAGTAATGCGTTTATCAGGAAGCACTTCAGCGCCGTGGGACACATAGATCATCTGCAAACCATCAAACGACCAAACACACACACTCACACACTCACACACACAGTGGATGGTGTAGGACATTGATGCATCCTACTCACAATTTCATTCCTTTTATTTGTTCTGATTATTTCTCTTTGAAGATTCAAGCCTCCTGAAGTGTTTGGAATTATTTGTGCTCTTCATCTGAACGGGGAAAAACACTCACGTTTAGAGGGAAACATTCGCAAAGTAACTCTCACACATTGTAGCGAAGGACGGAGTCGGAAATGCCGGGCTAGTTTTCGAGAAAAAAAAAAAAAGAGACAAAAAACAAGCAATTTGTTGGAACGAAACAATTCATTCTGGTAAACAAACACAGAAACGTGAGAGTAAACAAGGGGATTTCATCAGTGAGCTACATCACGGTGTCTGAGGATGATGTAAATATAGAAGAAAAACCTGTGTGTGTGTGTGTTTATAGAGTCACACAAAAGAAAAGAGTCACTAACGAAAACCTCGACTCCATCGACTTCAAAACATAAATCTGATCATAAAAAAAAAAAGATTACAGTGCTTTGATACCTATATGGAACATAGTGTGGAATTTTATTATTATTATTTTTTTTTATTTATTTATTTATTTATTTATTTATTTATTTATTTATTTATTTATTTATTTATTTATTTATTTATTTATTTATGATCTTTTCTTTTCTTTCTTTCTTTTTCTTTCTTTCTTTCTTTCTTTCTTTCTTTCTTTCTTTCTTTCTTTCCTTATGTATGTATTTATTCATTTATCTGTTTGTTTAATTAATTAATTAATTATTTCCTTTTCTTTACATTCTTTATTTCTTTATTTCTTTATTTATTTTTAATTTAATTTAATTTAATTTAATTTAATTTAATTTAATTTAATTTAATTTAATTTAATTTAATTTAATTTAATTTAATTTATTAATTTATTTATTTATCTATCTGTTTGTTTGTTTATTTTATTTTATAGTGTTTGAAGCATTCAGCAGACTCTATAATAGCTGTAGAGTCTTACTCTCTAGTCTGTAGCTCACTCAGGCAGAGACGAAGGGCAGCATCCAGATGGTTTAATGAAAGACAGACCTCTGATTTAAAAATTCTTTAATTAAAGAATTTGAAAGAATGAATAGATCGAGATGACACACCGCAATAAATTAAGAAAAATAATGATTTATTATTTTTTTTTTTTTATTATTTTTATTATTTTTATTATTATTATTATTATTATTGTTGTTGTTGTTGTTGTTGTTATTGTTATTATTAATATTATATTAAATATTTTTATTGGCACAGACGTAAGCCAAAATATTAGCCTTTTTTGGAAATTGAGCAGAAATTTAAAAATAAAAATTAATTTACCAAATAAAATCCGGTGTGTCTGATGTACGGAATTATTCAGAGGTTTGGACGATATGCTGCCAAGTGGAGAAATGATTTATAATTATTTATTTATTTATCAATTTATTTATTTTTTGAGGCTGGATATTTTGCTGATTAAATCCTGCTTAATAGAATTAGCTCAAAAGTCGCTGAAGGAAGATAAACAGCTGGATCTATGAGTCTGTACATGGGAGAGCTGCGCGAGAACAACTGCTCTTTAAAAAAACACCAGAGACTAGCATGTAGCATCAAGTCAAGCGCGACTTCTCAACTCCATCGTCATTAACGTCGTCCCACAACACAGCACTCGCAATCCAACGCTCAGGTCCTCTGACTGACCTGCGGGTGACTTCCTGAGATCCTGAGAGGACTTGAGTGAGGAGGTGCTAAATACAATACGGTAACCGTGGAGACACACTCCATCACACACTCCATCACACACACACTTCCTTTCCTGTCAGAGACTCCAGCTGTCTCCGGTCCGACATCCGACACGCTTCAAACCTCCTTGTCTCAAGGACACACTCCAGATACACACTCGCTGTACGCAGAGACAAACACTCCACACTGTGTGTGTGTGTGTTGCCAAGAAAAACCACAAAAGATGTCGGAAGTCGCCACTTTTCCTCCTCAAATGGGGCCAAGATCGATGATATATTTGAGAAAAACTGCACAGCTGTAGCTGAAACTGGAGACTCCTTCCTTATAATGTTCCATCTTCATCATTTAGACCTGTTTACATGAGGATGCTGTTGCTATGGAAACAAGAATGCTCATTCAGATAAACCTGTCATGACCCCAAATATTCCAACCTGAAAAATCTTTTACACAAACCACACATCCAGGAAGAAGACTCAGGTGGTGCGATAACCAGCACTCTGCCTTCTTTCTTCTTTCTTTCTTACTTACTTACTTTCTTCTCTCTCTCTCTCTCTCTCTCTCTCTCTCTCTCGTGAAGTAAATTAAATTAAAAACAACGATGGAGGCGAGGGATGAATAAACTGCAACCACATCACATTCCCAAACACATTAGCAGCAGTAATTTCTCTCCTCCGAGCAATCAAGGAATCACCGAAGAAACGTTCACACTCGCACGCTGTCAGAACTCAAAAAAAAAAAGAAGCAGGAAGTAGGAATCTGAACACGCGCTAGCACACACGCTAGTTTAGCTCAGAAACTCAGGACTTAGTAATGGAGGATGCTACGCTGTACTGATGATACAGTCCTTGTATGAAGATACATTCTGGGCTAGCGGAAGTAGCTAGCATCAACAGATGTTAGCATATCAGCGGTGGAGTCGCGTTGTTTATGTAGTGTTTTGAAACGCTCCTTCAGGTCGGAGCTATGAGAATTAGCACAAAATTAGCCCAAAATTAGCAAAATATTTGCCCAAAATTACCAAAAAATTAGCCAAAAATTAGCCCAGAATAAGCAAAAATTAGCAAAAACAATTTGCGCAAAAAATTTGTCCAAAATTAACAAACATTAGCCCACAATTAACAAACATTAGCCCACAATTAACAAAAATTAGCCCAAAATTAACAAAAATGAGCCCAAAATTAGCATATTAAACTGAAGTACTTTACATATGAACATGTCATGACATGCAAACAGGAAGTGATGTCATATCTATGGAATGCTTTTACGAAATGTTTATCAACATAAAAAAAAAACTTGGAACAGGAAGTGATGTCATATCTCAGCAACAACTTGCCATTCTGCCATCACGTGAACAGGAAGTGCTGAATATCCACACAAGCTTCTGGTCTTCCTGTGTCACTAAAGGGGCGTGGCCAGAGAGTGCTTGGCCCCCTTAATGGCAGTGGGCAGTTAGATCTCCACACTCTGGTCTTTATAACACTCTCTCTCTCTGTTTCCTCATCTTTCAGATCTCTTTACCTTTTATGGTATTTGGTGGGCGTGGCTAAATGTGTAACTCCCGTTTAAACTCACAACCAAACCTTCATCTAAAAAAAACCTATAGAGATGTTTTATAAATAAATAAATAAATAAATAAATAAATGTGTAGCTGTCTGTCTCTCTCCCTACATCTATCTGTCTGTCTGTCTTTCTGTCTCTCTACATCTGCCTGTCTGCCTCTCTACATCTGTCTGTCTGTCCGTCTTTCTATCTCTCTACATCTGTCTGTTTGTCTGTCTTTACATCTGTCTGCCTGCCTGTCTGTCTGTCGCTCTACATCTGTCTGTCTGTCTCTTTCTCTGTCTTTACATCTGTCTGTCTGTCTTTCTGTCTCTGTACACCTGTCTGTCTGTCTTAACATCTGTCTGTCTCTCTACATCTGTCTGTGTGTCTGTCTTTACACCTGTCTGTCTGTCTGTCTCATTCTCCATCTGTCTGTCTGTCTTTACATCTGTCTGTCTCTCTCCTTACATCTATCTGTCTGTCTCTCTGTCTGTCTACATCAGTTCATATGTCTGTCTCAGTTTGCCTCTCTCTCTACATCTGACTGTCTGTCTGTCTTTACATCTGTCTGTCTGTCTGTCTCTCTCTACATGCTGGAGAGCTCTAGAATTCCTCCTGCTGTCTCTCTCTCTCTCTCTCTACATCTGTCTCTCTCTCTCTCTACATGTTGAAGAGCTCTATAATTGCTCCTGCTGTCTGTCTCTCTCTCTCTCTACATCTGTCTGTCTCTCTCTCTCTCTCTCTACATGTTGAAGAGCTCTATAATTGCTCCTGCTGTCTGTCTCTCTCTCTCTCTACATCTGTCTGTCTCTCTCTCTCTCTCTCTACATGTTGAAGAGCTCTATAATTGCTCCTGCTGTCTGTCTCTCTCTCTCTACATCTGTCTGTCTCTCTCTCTCTCTCTCTCTCTCTCTCTCTCTCTCTACATGTTGAAGAGCTCTATAATTGCTCCTGCTGTCTGTCTCTCTCTCTACATCTGTCTGTCTCTCTCTCTCTCTCTCTCTACATGTTGAAGAGCTCTATAATTGCTCCTGCTGTCTGTCTCTCTCTCTACATCTGTCTGTCTCTCTCTCTCTCTACATGTTGAAGAGCTCTATAATTGCTCCTGCTGTCTGTCTCTCTCTCTACATCTGTCTGTCTCTCTCTCTCTCTACATGTTGAAGAGCTCTATAATTGCTCCTGCTGTCTGTCTCTCTCTCTCTACATCTGTCTGTCTCTCTCTCTCTACATGTTGAAGAGCTCTATAATTGCTCCTGCTGTCTGTCTCTCTCTCTCTCTACATCTGTCTGTCTCTCTCTCTCTACATGTTGAAGAGCTCTATAATTGCTCCTGCTGTCTGTCTCTCTCTCTCTACATCTGTCTGTCTCTCTCTCTCTACATGTTGAAGAGCTCTATAATTGCTCCTGCTGTCTGTCTCTCTCTCTCTACATCTGTCTGTCTCTCTCTCTCTCTCTACATGTTGAAGAGCTCTATAATTGCTCCTGCTGTCTGTCTCTCTCTCTCTACATCTGTCTGTCTCTCTCTCTCTCTCTCTACATCTGTCTGTCTCTCTCTCTCTACATGTTGAAGAGCTCTATAATTGCTCCTGCTGTCTGTCTCTCTCTCTCTACATCTGTCTGTCTCTCTCTCTCTACATGTTGAAGAGCTCTATAATTGCTCCTGCTGTCTGTCTCTCTCTCTCTACATCTGTCTGTCTCTCTCTCTCTCTCTACATGTTGAAGAGCTCTATAATTGCTCCTGCTGTCTGTCTCTCTCTCTCTCTACATCTGTCTGTCTCTCTCTCTCTCTACATGTTGAAGAGCTCTATAATTGCTCCTGCTGTCTGTCTCTCTCTCTACATCTGTCTGTCTCTCTCTCTCTACATGTTGAAGAGCTCTATAATTGCTCCTGCTGTCTGTCTCTCTCTCTCTACATCTGTCTGTCTCTCTCTCTCTCTCTACATGTTGAAGAGCTCTATAATTGCTCCTGCTGTCTGTCTCTCTCTCTCTACATCTGTCTGTCTCTCTCTCTCTCTCTACATGTGGAAGAGCTCTATAATTGCTCCTGCTGTCTGTCTCTCTCTCTCTACATCTGTCTGTCTCTCTCTCTCTACATCTGTCTGTCTCTCTCTCTACATGTTGAAGAGCTCTATAATTGCTCCTGCTGTCTGTCTCAGGTGTTTGAATCATCTTTCACAGATCCTTCAGAGCTTCTACTCGACTTCTGACCTTCTAGTGAAAGCCTTTTTTTCTGCTGATGGAAACTGAAGGCTGTTCCATTCATTGCGTCTCATGCTGACATGATGAGAGGATGAAGAGGATAAAGACACTTTCCAGCAGCTGTCCATTTGTGGAGAAAAAGAAAAAAAAAATCCATCATGATCATGAAGATGGCTTAACATCTACACACATTTGTGACGTTCCTTCCCCCCATCATGTCATGTGACCCCCGCTTGTGTTCCATGAAACTACTGCTCTCTTTTAATGATGCTGGCTTCCTTCATCAAGGCTGCTTTCATCTCCTTCAAATCAAATAGAATAAATACATGTCTTTCATGATGGTCACTAGGATATATATATATATATATATATAAATGTGCTCAGTGGTTCCAGCAGGAAGTCCAGTTGGATCTCCAGGAGCTCTTCATTGTGGTACAGTCCCTAAATTTTAATTCTTTACAAGATCTTTGACTGTTTTTTTTCATTCCTCAACTGAGGAAATCTTTATATATAAATATTCTGTTTTGGAAGCTAAGAACCATAAATTTGCCAGTGAGGAACCCTGGAAGAACCTTTGAGAAACTCTTGAAGAGCCCTAGAAGAAGCCTTGAGAAAAACTTAAAGAACCATGGAAAACCCTTGAGTAACCCTTGAATAACTTTGGAAGAACTCTTGAGAGACCCTTAAAGAACCCCTGAGAAACTCTTAAAGAACCCTGGAAAAACCCTTCAGAAACCCTTGAAGAACCCTTAAGAAACCCTTAAAGAATCCTGGAAGAACCTTTGAGAAACCTTTGAAGAACCCTGGAAGAACCATTCAGAAACTCTTGAAGAACCCTGGAAGAATCCTGGAAGAACCCTTGAGAAACCCTTGAAGAAACCTGGACTCCACCTTGACTCTGTCACAAAGCACACCATGCTTGTTTCTCCACGTCATTCTCGCTGCCTTTCTCTGAGGAGTAACAGAAATGTGGAAGGATGTCGGAAAGAAAATCTCTGAATCTCTGGCAGAGAAGATCAGACGCCACATCAAAGGAGACAAAATGATGAAAAAAAAAGGACATGGCTGAAGATGCGAAAGCCACCAAGCACGCACACTCGCGTGAGAAAGCTAGCTCTTCAGTTCCTGAAAAGAACAAGCGTGCTGCGTTTATCTGAGATCTCTGTTCTGATTGGTCAGAAAGTGTTAATTAATGATGTCATCATATATATATATATATATAGTTGCTACACTGAAGTAAACCTAAAGGGATAAAAAGTATCAGGCGTGGTTCTGGTGTGGTGTCGGATCTTCTGGAGCTAGCGGAAAGTCGCTGGAACCTGAAATCATGCTAATGAAAGCCCTCCCATGCTACCACTGATCTGTCAGCACTCGCACTATACCTTATAATTATGTCCCACCATCCGAAGCTCGTCGCCATCGCCATGGTTACCTGCAGGACGAGGCGGAGCGGAGGCAGAACGGAACGCCGGGATGTGGCGCACGGAACAGAACCGGATTAAACCCGCCTCAGTGTTTAATAAATCCATGGAATATATCCAACAGCCGAATTCCCGTTTCTGTCAAAACACCAGGACAAGGAACTGCAGCTCCGGGAGACACGCCTACACGCCTCATCTCTCTACATCTGTCTGTCTCTACATCTGTCTGTATGTCTGTCTCTACACTTCTCTGTCTGTCTGTCTGTCTCTACATCTGTCTGTATGTCTGTCTCTACACCTCTCTGTCTGTCTGTCTGTCTCTTTACATCTGTCTGTATGTCTGTCTCTACATCTGTCTGTCTGTCTGTCTGTCTGTCTCTTTACATCTGTCTGTATGTCTGTCTCTACATCTGTCTGTCTGTCTGTCTGTCTGTCTCTTTACATCTGTCTGTATGTCTGTCTCTACATCTGTCTGTCTGATGGACTGTCTGTCTCTTTATATCTGTCTGTATGTCTCTTTACATCTGTCTGTCTGACAGACTGTCTGTCTCTACACTTCTCTGTCTGTCTGTCTGTCTGTCTCTTTACATCTGTCTGTATGTCTGTCTCTACATCTGTCTGTCTATGGACTGTCTGTCTCTACATCTGTCTGTCTGACAGACTGTCTCTACACCTCTATGTCTGTCTGTCTGTCTGTCTCTTAACATCTGTCTGTATGTCTATCTGTCTGTGTCTCTTTACATCTGTCTGTATATCTGTGTCTACATCTGTCTGTCTGAAAGACTGTCTGTCTCTACATCTGTCTGTCTGTTTGTCTGCCAGTCTCTACATATGTCTGTCTGATGGACTGCCTGTCTCTACACCTGTCTGTCTGTTTGTCGGCCAGTCTCTACATCTGTCTGTCTGATGGACTGCCTGTCTCTACACCTGTCTGTCTGTATGCCTCTACATCTGTCTGTATGTCTGTCTCTTTTTACATCTCTCTGTCTCTCTCAATAGATTAGTCTGTCTGTCTGTCTGTCTCTCTCTCTCTCTCTCAATGTCAGATTGTTACTCAGCCTTCTTCATCTCTCTCTCTCTCTCTCTCTCTCTCTCTCTCTACTCTTTTATCTTTGTCCATCCCCCACATACTGCTATTCTGCCCTCTATCTCTTCCTTTTTTCTCTCCTCTTTTCTTCTCCTCCCTCTGTCTTTTCCCTTTTCATCTCTCATCCTTCCCTGAGGATCTGTGGTTTGTTCATCTGGAGGATGTGGAACTCAGTAACCGAGCGACGAGCAGACATCCAGAGAACTTTCCAGAAACATCAGAAACTGCTTCAAGTGGAACCATGATACAAAGAGCTAGAGAGCAAAGAGGAGAAAAATGAAAGAGAGAGAGAGAGAGAGAGAGAGAGAGAGAGAGATGATGATGATGATGATGATGATGAGAGAGAGATGAGAGGATGAGTGACAGTGAAAGAGAGGAGTGCACAGAACCACAGTTCCCTTCAGACACAATCTCTTTTATGCTTTCATTTCCAATCAGCATCGTTCTCTCACTCTCACTCTCTCTCTCTCTCTCTCTCTCATCATCTTGTTTATCCTTTTTTCTCTCTCTATTTCATTGTTTAATTCTGCCTGTCTCTCTCTCCTTCTCCATCTTCTCTACTTTCACATCCCATCTGTCTTATTCTGTCTTTCTCTTTCACCCACATTCTCATTCTCTCTCTCTCTCTCTCTCTCTCTCTCTCTCAGTCTTTCGGTCATTCATCCATTTATATCTTATATAACTTATATGTTCTGTTTTTCTCTCTTTCACTCTCCTCTCAATTTTTTTATTCTATCTTTTTTCTTCTCTTTTATTCACTCTCTGTCTTACACTTTCAGGGGTTCCTCAGTGGTTCTCTCTAAAGTTAAGGGTTCTCTTCCTCAAAGGGAACCAAGCTGTTCTCTCTCTCTCTCTCTCTCCTTCCCTTCCTCTCTCTCTCTCTCTCTCTCTCTCTCTCTCTCTCCTTCCCTTCCTCTCTCTCTCTCTCTCCCTTCCTCTCTCTCTCTCTCTCTCTCTCTCTCTCCTTCCCTTCCTCTCTCTCTCTCTCTCCCTTCCTCTCTCTCTCTCTCTCTCTCTCTCTGTCTTTCATTATTAACTCATCCGTTTATACCAGTGCTGCTATTTCCCCCAGAAAACACTGAACAGTTTATTCCACTCCTCTATCTGATGGACTGAAGGGTATCAGTGGAGTTGATTAGCGCACTGCGTCGTCACCCTTTTCCTGGAACAATGCTAGCAATTAGCTAAGCTTTTTAGCCAGATTACAATCGCGGGCGTGGGCGGAGCGTTAGCGCAAAGGAAGCATGGTGTGTTAGAGAGTTTCAATTAAACTGACACACAGAAACACGGCTAGCATCAGGTTAGCGTCCTCGAATGCTACGTATATTATATGCTTATAGGTTCAGAAGCTCTTTACATCTGTCTGTCTGTCTGTCTCTCTACATCTGTCTGTCTATCCTTTTACATCTGTCTGTCTGTCTATCTCCCTCTCTACATATATCTGTCTGTCTGTCTCTCTACATCTGTCTGTCTGTTTGTATGTCTGTCTCTCTACATCTGTCTGTCTGTTTGTCTATCTACAACTGTTTGTCTATCTGCCTCTCTACATATGTCTGTCTGTCTCTCTACATCTGTCTGGCTGTTTCTCTACACCTACCTGTCTGTCTCTCTACATCTGTCTGTCTGTCTGTCAGTCTGTCAGTCTGTCTCACTTCATCTATATATCTGTCTGTCTTTACATCTGTCTGGCTGTATCTATCTATCTGTCTGTCTGTCTATCTGTCTCTCTGCATCTGTCTGTCTGTATGTCTGTCTCTCTCTCTCTATACATTAGTCTGTCTTACTCTCTCTCTCTCTCTCTCTCTCTCTAAACATTCTGTACTTCAGTGAACTGAATCATTTGCAGTTGATTCCTTTGTGATCAGTCTGAACAGATCTGAACATGATCACCATGCGGAAGATCTTCCTTTCTCCTTTCTTATTACAGACAGGTTTAAAAGCAGCACTGGATGTTTCCCATAATTCAGTTCAGCGCGTGACAGGGCAGGTCATGACGAAATGCTCCCACACTTAAAAAACCTCATGTCCCTGGAGCTGTAGAGGCGAGGCAGCCATGTGTGAACGAGGTGTAAACAAGTAAATCACACACACACACACACAGCATGTATCTGCCCCCATAAAACTTGATCTTTAAGAAATCTGAGCTGCTGAGGATTCTGATATGATTCATCCATTTGAATCAGTTGAATTGATTCACTGAATCATTTAGGTGCTTAAATTAATTTAGGCTTCTCTATCTGTCAGGCTGAAAAAGGGGGCGTGGCCTCCGAGTCTCTGCGCCTGTCAGTGTCAGTGAAAGAGGTGTAAAAGAAACAGTGCTTGTGTGTTTGTGTGTGTGTGTGGGTGTGTGGGTGTGTGTGTGTGTGTGTGAGACTACTAGAAATTGCTTTCAGGCTGAACTTCACATTAATTAGAAATAAACACACGGGCCTTTCATTTATTCATCTCATTATGAGGAGTATACACACACACACACATACACACACACACACACACACACGCACACACACACACACGCACTCACACACTCACACACACACGCACTCACTCACGCACGCACACACACACGCACTCACGCACGCACGCACACACACACGCACACACACACACACACTCACAGACACACACACACACACTCACACACACACACACACACACACACGCACTCACGCACTCACACACACACGCACTCACTCACGCACACACACACACACACACTCACAGACACACACTCACACACGCACGCACACACACACACACACTCACAGACACACACACACACTCACACACACACACACGCACGCACACACACACACACTCTCACACACACACACACACACACGCACTCACGCACACACACACACACTCTCACACACACACACACACACACGCACTCACGCACACACACACACACTCTCACACACACACACACACACACGCACTCACACACGCACTCACACACGCACTCACATATGCACGCACACACACACACACACTCACACACAAACACACACACAGACACACACACGCACGCACACACACACTCACACACACACACATACACACACGCATGCACAAATGCAAATAGAGAGAGAGAGCATTAGAGAAAGATTTATTTAAAGAAAGAAAGAAAGAAAGAAAGAAAGAAAGAAAGAAAGAAAGAAAGAAAGAAAGAAACACAACAATGAAAGTATGGATAAAAGATGGAATAGAAAATAAATGATAAAATGAGATGGAGAGAAGTGACGGAGATAAAGAATTGAAAGTGAAAGAAGGAAGGAGGGATGGAAGGAAGGAAGGGTAAAGAATAAGCAACAGAAGGAATAGAGAGATGTGTCAAAGAAAAAGAGAGGGAGAGGAAGGAGGGCAGGAAGAATGGATTGAACATACGGTAGAGAGAGAAAAAAGAGGGCAAAATGTGTGTGTTTGTGTGTGTGTGAGAGAGAGAGAGAGAGAGAGAGAGAGAGAGAGAGAGAGAGAGAGAGTTTTACGGAGCTGTCCACGTCGCAGGTGCTGAAATTCTCCAAATGAATATTCAACACTAATATGAAAATTCATTAATATTCAGATGAAGGTCGAACCCGAGATGATGAAAAGTTGCGACAGCACATGTAAATGTGTCATGAATAAACAAACACAAACAAACAAATAAATAAATAAACACAACTTTACATTTCGCGCGAGGGAGAAGAGGAAAGTGGGATTAAAAAAAGACCCACGATCGCGCGTGCAGATTATAAGGGCACACTCCTAGCCTTGTGGGACTCGCATCTGATCGCGTGCATCATCATCATCATCATCATCAACAGCAAATACACACACGCACACACACACACACACGCACACACACATACGGATCCGCACAGCACCGGTCCGCGGCAGAGCTGCAACCCGCACTATTGAAATGCACCCCACGCGCGCTTCGATCCGAGAGTCAGCCATTAGCCACTCATCATCATCATCATCATCATCTCCAAAATATACACAGACTCTCACCTTCAGCGCCTCGATATCCAGCGATGCCGATCGCTCCATGCGCGCGCGATGAACGGGAGTCTGCGCCGATAACACAACACACACCGGAATAAAGTTGTGTAGTCAGGACTAACGGCTCATTCCCGGTGCCGATCCGCGTCCCCGGATGTTCGGGATCCGCTGCGCGTTAGTCCCATGAGCCGGATACGCGCCGACAGGAATAAGAATAATAATCAGAGGAAGAGAATTTTAATCTAAAAAAAAAACAAAGCACCCCGAAATTAATCTCTCGCGCCGCTCCGCTTTCTGCGTCTGACCGGGGGAGACTAAATCCGCCGGCGCGCGCCCCCGACGCGCTCTGCACGGGAGCGCGCACGGCGCGGCGGGTCCTCACACATTCCTTCCTCCTCCTGCGGCAGGGTCTTCGCTCGGAAAGAAATGCGGGATGAAGAAGAGAAGGAAGGAAGGATGGAAGGATAGTGGGATTGGAGAGAGAGAGGGGGTGGATCTGTCTCTGAGCGACAGTGGGGCTCAGAGAGAGAGAGAGAGAGAGAGAGAGAGAGAGAGAGCGCAAGAGTACAAGAGAGAAGAGAAAAGAAAGGAAAGAATGATAGAGGAAAAGGGGAAAAGAAGAGGGATGCTTGGGTGGAAGAAAGGGAGAGAAATAAAAGTCAGAAAGATGAGAGAGAGAGAGAGAGAGAGAGAGAGAGAGAGAGAGAGAGAGAGAGAGCACAAGAGAGAAGAGGAGAGAAAGAAAAGGATGATGACAAAAGGATGAAGAAGAAAATGAGGAGGGAAAAGAAGAGGAAAACTTGGTTAGAAAAAAAGGGAGAGAAATTGAGAGAGAGAGAGAGAGAGAGAGAGAGAGATGCGCATCTGCAGTGCTTTTTAACTTTTAATTGGCACGAGCGCACACTGTAACTGCAACAAACACAACCGCCACGTGCCGAGCCGAGTACATATGATCGCGCGCAAAAATGATGACGTCATTTAAGATTTATGAATACTTCGACATTAACTGAATGTGTGTGTGTGTGTGTGTGTGTGTGTGAGGGATTAATTAAGAGAGAGAGAAATCGCGTGCCTATAAACGTAGTGCACGCGCTCAGGTCTCCCGTCGATCTGTTTCTTTTCTCTTTTTTTCTTTTTTCCAGCCATTTTGTAATTAATCATTTCTTTGGCACGCTCTTTTATGTGTGCACCTGACATAACTGCGTGTGTGTGTGTGTGTGTGTGTAGGGCGCCTCGTGTTAACAAAGGGCCCGGTGACGTCAGTGCCCAAAGCGGGGCTGTGATCTGACCACGCCGACATGACAGGAGCCTAAAACGGTGTGGCCTAGGAGTGTGTGTGTGTGTGTGTGTGTGTCCCTCGGGTGAGTGTGTATGTAGGTGTTGTATTTTCAGAAGTGTGTCCCAGATAAATCTTGAGCCTCACCAATGTCACCTAAATATTGAAAATTTGCCTGCGGTCACCTTCTATTATTATTATTATTATTATTATTATTATTATTATTATTTCCACCCCATAGCGCCACGTTTGAGATGAAAACTATTGAATGAACTGAAGCTTACTTTAAAATTCAGAATTTAGAGACATTGTGATGAAGCTTTCACTTCACTTTTATTTCAATTTCTTAAAAAGAAAAAGAAAAAAAGAATTGTTTTATTTTTTACTGAGAATAGAGTCACTGATCCTCGCATCACCTTAATAAACAATTATTTTTATAGAACTAGAAATAATACTAATAATAATAATACTACTACTACTAATAATAATAATAATAATAATAATAATAATAATAATAAATAAACACATAAATTTAATAATAATAATAATAATAATAATAATAATACAATTCATTGATCAATTAATTACTACTACTACTACTAATAGTAATAACAATAAATAATAATAATAATAATAATAATAATAATAATAATAATAATAGTTATAATAATTTAAGCATTTGGATAATTTTAAATTTAAAAGCTTTAATGTTTTTTTGTTTCAGAAATCCAGCTCGATTTGTATGGATTTGTTTAGAAATATGAATAAATGCAAAATACACAATTAATTTATTTTTAACAGAATGTTTAATTTCAGCTCGAAAACTAAATGCTGGATTTATTTATTTATTTTTTGGGGGGGGTCAAGAACAAGTTCTTTAGCAAAGCAGTCTCCACTCATGCCCTGATATTCAGTGAGGCGAGAGTGTTGTGGGCGTGGTTAGTGGGCGGGGCTCCGAGCGTGGAGTATAATCATTTCTCAGGTTTATAACGGCGTTGCGTCTAGTCGATGCAGAGCGCTCGCGCTAAATCCTGCTCTAACTGCTGCACGCGACACGCGTGTATTGCTCTTCACGACTCATTGACTTTAATAACGTCATGCATCTCCATGTCTGAGTACACACACACACACACAAACACACAAACACACACACACACACACACACAATCAGACAATCAGACCAAGCAAACAGACTGTGGCAGTTTTAACATTTAACATTCAGACAAGTTAATAACTTTCAGTGTTTATCTCTAAACACTCACACAAACACACACACACACACTCACACACACACAGTTTTGACGTATCAAAAGTAATCCCTGTAATCAGCAGGAAGTAAAATAGAGCTCCATCAGGCAGCTCAGCTCAGCGCGCGGTGACGAGTGTTTATGGCTAGCACTGAAGCTATAAAACATGCTAATAGTTCCAGGCTCTTGTCTCCGTCGTTCTATCAGGTGCTAATAATCATTATTTTATAACCACCCAATTTTTGCAGCTTAATTCCCAGGCTGAGATGTTCTCAGTCTCAGAGTCACCCCCTGCTGATGAGGAGGGAAGATGCAGGGGAGGAAAAAACTCGTCCGCTCTTTCGTGCTAACTGAAAACGGCCAAGAAATAAATGTTACTGATAATCTGGATTATTTTAGTCTGGATTATTAAGTGAGACATAAAGAAATGTAACAAAGACTGGTATTTTTAAAAAAATTAAAAAAAAAAAACCAAGCAGACATTGCTAAGATGCTAATCTATAAACTGGGGCTAGTTCCGTACCAGTACATGGAACATTATGGAAGAAATTTTGTTTGTTTGTTTCTTTGGTTGTTTCTAGAGAATTCTCCAGATCATTTATTGTACTGTTAGGAATGCTAGTCAAAATGCTAGTCATTAACTCTAAGCTTTAGCTAATGTTATTGAGGGTTATGTTTTTTTGCTTAATATGTTGCATTGATATAAAATGATATAATATGAAATATAAGCAAAAAAAACAGGTAGGATTTTAAACTCGAACTGTGTTTCACTTGGTACAGCTTTAATACCTGCTGAATTAACTAGCATAACGCCGTTATTAGCAGCGATTCAAAATACAACTACATTTCCCATGAAGCCACAGCAGCAGGCTCGTTTCTGATTGGTCGCCGCTTGAGCCAATCGCTTTCCTCAGACGCTGTACAACGGGGAGCATCTTCCAAAATGGCTGCCACATCTCAGCGCTTGTCTTTCAAGCTGCTGTTCGCGTTGTTGTTTCTGCTTCTGGCGCTTTTCCTTCAGCCCGGAGGAGGACAGAAGAAGAAGGAGGTAAGGACTGTGTGATGGAAATGATTTAAATACGACAATTATTTCATCCTCGGCGTTAAAAACGCCACCCGGCGCTGTCCAGTGATGACCGAGTACCAAACGGCCTGCTACTGCCTACGTAGGCGTCCTACTTAGGGTGTAAGATAACGGGGTGGAGCGCGCGTGCAGGTGCACTCTGTTTGAAGCGTGGAGGCGTTTGATATTCTGCCGCGGACTGCGTTCTTTATTCTAATGTAACCCTTTCAGCTGAACATCAACTTCCGGGTAAATATAATGGAGGAAAAAACACTAGATAGATAGATAGATAGATAGATAGATAGATAGATAGACAGACAGACAGGTAGATAGATAGATAGATAGATAGACAGACAGACAGATAGCGAGGTAGATAGATAGATAGACAGATAGATAGATAGATTGACAGATAGACAGATAGATAGATAGATTGACAGATAGATTGACAGATAGATAGATAGATAGATAGATAGATAGATAGATAGATAGATAGACAGACAGACAGGTAGATAGAGAGGTAGATAGATAGATAGACAGACAGACAGGTAGATAGAGAGGTAGATAGATAGATAGATAGATAGATAGATAGATAGATAGAATGATAGATAGACAGATAGACAGATTGACAGATAGATAGATAGATAGACAGACAGACAGGTAGATAGAGAGGTAGATAGATAGACAGACAGACAGACAGACAGGTAGATAGACAGACAGACAGATAGAGAGGTAGATAGATAGACAGACAGACAGACAGACAGACAGACAGACAGACAGACAGATAGATAGATAGATAGATAGATAGATAGATAGACAGACAGACAGGTAGATAGATAGATAGATAGATAGATAGATAGATAGATAGATAGATAGATAGATAGATAGATAGATAGATAGATAGATAGATAGACAGACAGACAGGTAGATAGAGAGGTAGATAGATAGATAGATAGATAGATAGATAGATAGATAGATAGATAGATAGATAGATAGAATGATAGATAGACAGATTGACAGATAGATAGATAGATAGATAGATAGATAGATAGATAGATAGAGAGGTAGATAGATAGACAGACAGACAGACAGACAGGTAGATAGACAGACAGACAGATAGAGAGGTAGATAGATAGACAGACAGACAGATAGATAGATAGATAGATAGATAGATAGATAGATAGATAGATAGACAGACAGACAGGTAGATAGATAGATAGATAGATAGATAGATAGATAGATAGATAGATAGATAGATAGATAGATAGATAGACAGACAGGTAGATAGAGAGGTAGATAGATAGATAGATAGATAGATAGACAGACAGATAGATAGATAGATAGATAGATAGATAGATAGACAGACAGAAAGTCAGACAGGTAGATAGACAGGTAGATAGATAGATAGATTGACAGACAGACAGACAGACAGACAGATAGATAGATAGATAGATAGATAGATAGATAGATAGATAGATGGACAGACAGATAGAGAGAGAGAGATAGATAGATAGATAGATAGATAGATAGATAGATAGATAGATAGATAGATAGATAGATAGATAGATAGATAGATAGATAGATAGACAGACAGACAGACAGAGAGAGAGAGAGAGAGAGAGAGAGAGAGAGAGAGAGAGAGAGAGAGATAGATAGATAGATAGATAGATAGATAGATAGACAGACAGACAGAGAGAGAGAGAGAGAGAGAGAGAGATAGATAGATAGATAGATAGATAGATGGACAGACAGATAGAGAGAGAGATATATATTTTATCATATTTTCCTCTTTATTTGTGAAGAGTCCTTTTTTTTAAACAGATTTCACTTTGAATCTTTTAACCAGCTGAAAATACAAAGTGTTTGCGTTTATTAAACTTTATGTTTATAAATATTTATTCATATAAATTCTAATGTTAAAGGCAGAACTTTATACTCATTGAAACTAAATCCTAGTCTTTTGATGGTGGAATTAAAATCAATATTTCATTTTTATGATAATTTATCATTTAAAACAGTTTTAACATTTTCAGTTTTTTTTGATTGATCATGAATCTACGTTTAATGTCTTACATACTTCATGTTTTTTTCACTGATTCATGAAGCTTATTCACCTTCAGTAGAGTCACAAACTTTTGAGCTGGGTAATAAAAACATCAGAGCTCTGAAACAGAGAGACGGGTTCGTTTTGTTTTTTTCCTCAATTAAACCGAACGTGTTGCGCCGGAGCGTCTTCGTTAGCGTCTTGTCTGCTGAGTTAAAGCGCTGTGATGATGTCAGCGGGAGAGCGAGGCTCACACGGAGAACAGGATGAGAAACGCAGGAGTCTGAAGGAGGAACGTTCCTACGCTTCATCCTTCATCAACAGACGCAGAATATTCCGTCCTCCAGTGAGATAAATTAGGGGGCGAGGGCAGAAGCACACACACACACACACACGTTTAATATCTTTTTAATGGTCTGGAGTGTATTGTGAGTGATTTATCAGAACATGGCAAAGACACAGAGAGTGAGTGTGTGCATTGTAACAGGAGGAGAAGAAAGTTTTCATCCGCTCTCTCTCTCTCTGTCTCTGTCTCTCTCTCTCTCTTTTCATCCCTCTTTTCCTCTCTCCTATATATTTTCTTATTTCTTCTTCTTTCACTCTTTATCACACACTTGATCGCTTTCCATCCGTGAGAATTCCCAGCCCCGAGCCGTCGATTATAAGCTGTGTGTGTGCGTGTGTGTGTGTGTGTGTGTGTGTTGGGCTTCATTAAGCCAAGCGGTGGTGAATAATTGAAAATGGCGCGGCGAGGCAAGCCGTCCTTTTGACTGATGCGTTTATTCCGGAGACGTCCCCCGTCCCTCGTACTGACATTTCAGCAAATAATTACCCACTGGTTATTTTTAAAAGAAAGAGAGAGGGAGAGAGAAAGAGATTGAGGTATAGAGTGAGAGAGGGGGAGAGCGAGATAGAGCTGTAGAGAGAGGGAGAGAGAGAGAAAGATTAAGGTATGGAGTGAGAGAGGGGGGAGAGAGAGAGAGTGGTAGAGAGAGGGAGAGAGAGAGAAAGATTAAGGTATGGAGTGAGAGAGGGGGGAGAGAGAGAGAGAGAGAGAGAGAGAGAAAGTGCTGTGGAGAGAGAGAGCGGTGGAGAGAGAGTGCAGTGGAGATGGAGAGAGAGAGAGAGAGAGAGACTGTTAGGAGATTAAAGTTGGAGACGGTTTGAGAACAGAACGGAATAAAGAGACGCTACGATGAGAAACACGCTGCTGAGGCTGTTAGCTAATCAATGATTCTTCATCCAAATCCAAAGGTGGGTGGGTTTTGTGGGCGTGGCTAAACATAACAGTTTGTGGATAAACCAGTGAACACCAGTCTGTGAGGAGCACGTTATCACGGGCTTTTACTGGTCTGAGGAAAACCCAGACTTTACTGAAAACCTGGACTCAAAAATATTTCTCTAAAGAAAGACGACGAGACTTTTATCTTTTAGCCACTTTTAGAGTCTTTTCTGTTGTACAAAGGAACCACAGGAGTGAGGCAGGGCCTACTGCCTGGGTGGGCGGGGCATATTGTCAGAGTAGGTGGGACATAGTGCCAGGGTGGGCAGGATATTTGGTCAGAGTGGGCGGGACATAGTGTCAGAATGGGTGGGGCATACTGTCTGAATGGGCGGGGCATAGTGTCAGTGTGGGCCGGAGTATAGTGTCGGTGTGGGCGTGGCATACACAGTCAGTCACAGCGTCTCTGGCCAGTCGTTCTCATCTGTCAGTGGGCGGGGCATACTCTCAGTCAGTCAGTGTGTCTCTGGCCAGTCGTTCTCGTCTTTCTGAGTGGGCGGGGCATGGTGTCAGAGTGGGCGGGGCATCCTCTGTGTCTCTCCTGTCAGTCAGTGTGTCTCTGGCCAGTCGTTCTCGTCTGTCTGTATGATGAAGAGGACAGGAAGCGTTCTTCCTCAAAGTTCTTACTGAATCAGCGAAGGAGGGATAGACTCCGTGATGATTCCAGTCGCATTTGGAGATGAGAGAGATCCGGAATGTTTATGGTGAAATTCCCAGGAATCCTGGATCCCATGTGAGGATGGATACGAGTCTCTTTCCTGTCGTCTTCTCATCCCTCCGTCCTGTCACATCAAAGCCATGCTGATATCTGCCACACGACTGTCCAACACCGTGGTCTTATCAGCTCACACACACACACACACACACACACACATACACACACACTTTAAACAGTGATGGCTTCAAGCTGAAACACTCATTTTCTTACTCTCTTTCATAATCTGTCCATTACGGAGAAATCATTTATTCCTTGTTTGGAGTAAAATAATCAGCGGTGTGAGTGAGTGTGTGTGTGAGTGTTGAGTGAGTGAGTGTGTGTGTTGAGTGAGTCAGTGAGTGTGTGAGTGTTGAGTGAGTGTGTGTGTGTGTGTTGAGTGAGTCAGTGAGTGTGTGTGTATAGAGTGAGTGTGTGTGTGTGTGAGTGACAGCACATCCTGAAGTATTGTATTCCTCTCTCTCCACAGTGATCTGTCAGTGTTTACAGTTTATTATTATTATTATTATTATTATTATTATTATTATTATTGTATATAAAGTGTTGGTATTTATCTGTTTCTGGTTCCCTTCCCCGTGAGCCGAGGTTCAGACCGCTGCAGGAGTTCAGTGTGTTTCTGCTTCAACATCAACCCTGCTCTAATAACTTTAATGAATAAATGAAAAGGGCTAAAGCCAGGACGGGAAAATGAGATCACTTTCTCTTTCTCACACACACACACACACACACACACACACACACACACACACACACACACACTGTGTAATGGGAGTAAAATAATAGAAAAGAATCAAAATTTAATCTTTGAGTTTAATTCCTGTAAAAACCTTACAGTGAAACTCAACATTAAATTAGTAGTCGTTAATTAAAAGAGAGGAAGCAGGAATGTGTGTGTGTGCGTGTCTGTGTGTATGTGTGTGTGTTATATCTTCTATCATCTCCTGTCATTTACTTAGTCCTCTTTCCTCTTTTTTTCTTGTGAACCATTTGTAGTGAACTGATTCAGAGTAAATTTTAGACTCGACTCATGGAGTGATTCAGTGTCTG
>NC_080738.1:2269836-2289836 GCF_019097595.1 Hemibagrus wyckioides | reverse complement strand
AAGTTATCTACCAGTATGCACTGAGTCATTTCATGAGTCAGATCTTAAATTGACTCTGAATCTGTTCACTACAACTTATCTCTTAGAATACACTGAATCATTTCACGAGTCAGCTCAGCAAATGACTCTGAATCTCTTTATTACAACCTATCTTTAAGTATTAACTGAATTTGTGTGTGTGTTTGTAGAACATGCTGGTGGAGAAGGTGGAGCAGATGATGGAGTGGAGTTCTCGTCGCTCGGTGATCAGGATGAACGGAGAAAAGTTTCGCCGATTTGTTAAATCGCCACCGAGGAACTACTCCGTCATCGTCATGTTCACGGCTCTACAGCCTCAGAGACAGTGTTCTGTCTGCAGGTACACACACACACACAGATACAATGTGCTAGTGTGTGTTTTTGTGTGTTTATTACAGAGAAAGTCATGATGTTGGTATATCTGTGTGTTAATGTGATCAGTATGATGGTGTGTGTGTGTGTGTGTGCATGTGTGTGTTGGTGTGTATGAGCAGGACTGATGACACTGATATAAAGTTACATGTGTTTTTTATGAATATTAAAGTCATTCCTAAAAGAGACAGAATAAACCCTGAGGGAAACAAATGAAGAGAAAGAAACAACAGAAAAGAAAGCAGGATGAAAAGCTGGAGCATGACACGGATGAGTGCAGGACAGGACAGGACAGGACAGGGAAGGAACGGAATGGAACGGAAAGAAGGATGAAAAAGAAAAGAAGGAAAAAGAAGTGGGAATGTTGTTATTACCGTGTTGGGCTTTTATTGCTGTGTTATTAATCTCCTGCAGCAGAGAGCAAGCTGACAGAAATACTGTGTGTGTGTGTGTGTTTTTGTGTGTGTGTGTGTTAGAGAGAGAACACATCAGAGCATCAGAACATCAAACACGCGTGGGGAAATAAAAGCTTTCAGTTTGTTTATTAGTATGTTGCTGTTGATGCTGTCAGAGTAATGAGCAGAAGGATGTCAGACTTCTCCTTCACGGATGGACAGATAATTAGAGGTTTCTGCTCTCTTTCTCTCTCTCTCTCTCTCTCTCTCTCTCTCTCTCTCTCTCTCTTACAGACAGGCGAATGAGGAGTATCAGGTGTTGGCGAACTCGTGGCGTTACTCTTCTGCCTTCTCCAACAGACTGTTCTTTACTGTAGTCGACTATGACGAAGGTGCCGATGTCTTTCAGCAGGTAAACACAGCTGTATACACACCTGGATCAGTTTCCTGGTGCAGTAGTATTACAGTGTTACATTTGTGGACATCAAACATCCTGGTTTTTTACCTAGCCATGGCTTCTTTTATTGCTCTTCTCTTCTCTTCTCTTCTCTTCTCTTCTCTTCTCTTCTCTTCTCTTCTCTTCTCTTCTCTTCTCTTCTCTCCTCCTGTCCTCTCCTTTTCTCCTCTCCTTTTCTCCTCTCCTCCTGTCCTCTCCTTTTCTCCTCTCCTCTCCTCTCTCTGATGTTTGTTTCTCTCTTACATTTTTTAAAGTTGTGTGTAAATTAAATTGTAAGTTTGACAATATTATTAAACAAATGTCTTTTCTCTCTATTTTTACCTTACCTTGACACTCTGTCTCTCTGTCTCTCGTTCTCTCTCTGTGTAGTTGAATATGAACTCCGCTCCGACCTTCATGCACTTTCCAGCTAAAGGGAAGCCAAAGCGAGCCGACACGTTCGACCTGCAGAGGATCGGCTTCGCTTCCGAGCAGCTGGCAAAGTGGATCCATGACCGTACTGATGTTCAGGTAACACACACACACGCACACACACACAAATACTGCAGTCTGAACATCACATGGATTTGAAGTAGTAAAAGGGAGATTACTGACCAGCAAAATACACAAAATAGCTGCAATTAAACGTATAGCTATAAGCAGCGATTATAGGGGCCAAACACTTTCACCCCTTAGCCACAGAGGAAAGCAAGAAATCATTGGAACCAACAGCACTCATTACCATGCATACAGACTGGTTTGGAAAACCCAGCATCTCAAAAATCAGTGAAACAGGTTTCGTCTGTGCTGTGATGATGCTCTGATCCAAACTCAGTGATGATTGGATAAATCATCAGAAAAATTGTAGTAGTAAATATGAAGTAAATCCATTATTCTGGAAATAAAATAAAGTAACATTCATGCAGTACTAGTGTGTCTATTTTGTCCTGAAAAGAGTGCTTTAGGACCTGTCCATGGTGCTGAAAATAGAAGATGGCTGCTGTAGGAATTGGCTGGGGTGCTGAAATTGAAGACGGCTGCTGTAAGACCTATCCATGGTGCTGAAAACTAAAGAGGGCCACTTTAAAAACCTGTCCATGGTGCTGAAATTGAAGATGGCCGCTGTAGGATCTGTCTGTGGTGCTGAAAACTAAAGACTGCTTCTGTAGGACCAGTCCATGGTGCCGAAATCCCAGACTCCCATAGGACCTGTCCATGGTGCCAAAAATTGAAGATGGCTGCTGTAGGACTTGTCTGTGGTGCTGAAAATTGAAGACGAACTTTGCAGGACTAGTTCATGGTGCTGAAAATTGAAGATGACTGTAGAAGGACCTATCCATGGTGCTGAAAATTTAAGATGGCCACTGTGTGATCTGTCCATGGTGTTGAAAACGAACGCTCCCAGTTTGGGTGGCTTTCCACGGCGCTGAAATCGCGGCAGCCTGTGGTAGCTGTCCTTGGTGCTGAAAATGAAGACATTTGTTGTAGTATCCTTCCATGGTTCTTGAAAGGGACACGGCCACTGTAGTAGTAGTAATCATAATAGATTCAATAGGCCTTTTGCATTAAAATACTTAAATAAAAATTAATAAAAGGTAATTGAATAAAAAATAGTAGATGAGAACATGTGTAGAAACGGCAAAAGAGAAAATTAAAAAATATTATAATAATTTAGAGCCCCTACATGATGAAATCATATGAGATCATATAAAACAGGAGTAATAAATGTAATAAAGGAAGAACTGAACATGAGTGGAAGAGAGAGAGCAAATATGTTTATTTACGGTGTTATTTTTGATATTCTGGTATTATTAAAGCTGTCTAAATGTAAACAAAAGGAACACAAGAGCCATCTTTCTCATTTCTGCTTCCTCTTCATAACCGAAGTTCTGTCACAGAATTGGTGTGAAGTTCATTCTTGTCTCCCCCCTTTAAAAATTTTTTAGATCAGATTCTGCATGAATTTGTTTGTGTGTGTGTGTGTTTATTTGCTAATTATTATATTTGTTGTAATTGCTCATGCTGATGTCATTAAGATGGTTAATCTTGATTTAATTAGTTTAATAAAATAGTTTTAAAATACTTCATGGAAGCAGCGTTTCCTCACTTCCTCTGCGTGAGTTGACATCAGCTCCAGAAAGTTAACTGAGTAGAACTGAGTAGCTGTGATTATGGAGTCGTTTTCCTTCACAGCAGGGTTTTATTTATTATTTTATTTTAGTGATGTTTTATAAATGTGCAGTGTTGGATTTTAGAATTCATCAACACAACAACCACACAGACTTTCTAAAGCTATTTTTTAAAACAAACACACACATTCTCAAGGATAAAACACCAGAACATAGGAAACAGGCAAGCTGCAGGCTGGACAGTGAAGTAGCCCTGCCTCCTTCTGGTGATTGGTTAAAAGTTTCTTTCTCTATGTTGTGGTTCTCTTATGTCCAGCTACACGACAGTCAGCCGTTGTTATTATCGCCCCGTGTGTTTTTGTGGGAAATTGCCCTCAGTGCTCTGGTCATGTCAGGACACGCGTGATCTTTATCTCTGTAATCAGATGCGGTCTCTGTGCTCAATGTGGAAAAACTGCATCTGGATTTACTGTTTTAAACTTAATGAAGCCTTTAGCCACTGTGTGTGTGTGTTGAAGTGAAGACCCTGACAGTTAACAGAAAGTAAAGTGTTAGATAAAGACGGTGGTTTGATCTGAGGTGGTTTAGTGTAAAGTGTGTTGTGTTTTATAAAAAGAAAAGAATCAGTGAACTTGAATAGGTTAGAGCTTAGAGAATGATTTATAAAAATAAAAATGTTTCCTGTAGAAGATCAGCTCTGAGCATCAGCTCCAGCTGAGTGTTAAAGCTGTTGTCACTGAGCACTGCAGACTCTGTGCTCTGTGTAACGCAGCAGCGGCGGTTCTTTACACACGTTCCTCGCTGTTTTCCCGCAGATCCGCGTGTTCCGGCCGCCGAACTACTCAGGCACTATCGCTCTGGCTCTGCTGGTGTCTCTGGTTGGAGGTCTTCTCTATCTGCGCAGGAACAACCTGGAGTTTATCTACAACAAAACGGGCTGGGCCATGGCTGCGCTGGTAAAGTCTGAAACTTTCTTCTCTACAGGAAGTACACTCAACACCTTCTAATATTGATTATTTCATCTCTGTTTGTTTTAGGATTATTTCTGTAAGAAGTCTTTTATTCCTTTCACTCCACAAAAGAAATTCCTATGTGTGTCATGCGTTTTATTCCTTTCTAGTTACATTGTATTGCCAAAAGTATTGGGACACCCCTCCAGATCATTGAGTTCAGGTGTTGTTTTTCAGGGGTTGGACTCGACCCCTTAGTTCCAGTGAAAGGAACTCTTAATGCTTCAGCTTCATACCAAGACATTTTGGACAATTTCATGCTCTTTGTGGGAACAGTTTGGGGATGACCCCTTCCTGTTCCAACATGACTGCACACCAGTGACCAAAGCAAGGTTCATGAAGACATGGATGAGTGAGTTTGGTGTGGAGGAACTTGACTGGCCTACACAGAGTCCTGACCTCAACCCCATAGAACACCTTTGGGATGAATTAGAGCGGAGACTGTGAGCCAGACCTTCTCGTCCAACATCAGTGCCTGACCTCACAAATGCGCTTCTAGAGGAATGGTCAAAAATTCCCATAAACACACTCCTAAACCTTGTGGAAAGAGTTGAAGCTGTTATAGCTGCAAAGGGCGGGAAAATTTCATATTACATTCATGTGCAGGTAAAGGCAGACGTCCCAAAACCTTTGGCCTGGCTCACAGTCTCCGCTCTAAACTGCAAACATTTCTCTAAAATTTATAGAAGAAATATTAAAAAATGTTAAACACTTTGCCGCTTGACCTCTCGAGCTCGGGAATGTTTCAGAGAGAGATGACTTCTGGAATTCTGAGCACTTTTCACGATCCCGTGATTAGACTCTGGAAGGCTGTTAATTGGAGTTAGCGTTAGCTTGAAAGGTCAAATTCCGCTTCAGCGAGGCGGCGTGTAGAGATTTCACAGCAACCAGAAACAGACAAAAGGTCTGTCTGACGCGGTGGCGTGCGTTTTTAAGTAATCATTAAAGATGTCGGAATCGAGCGGGAAGTTTTCCTTAGAGGAAGTTAATCAATGTCCTTAAAAGCTGCGGCGCTACATTTCAGCGGCGCAACCAGGCCGTATCGAGCCGAGCGCCGGAACGCAGAACGAATTAAGGATACAGGAGCGTGCGCCGATCTTAATGCAGCCTACGATGTCGTAACAAACGACGCTGTAGCCTTACGCTATCGATATTTATTTCAGGGGAAAGAAAAAAGAAAAAGCAGGAGCTCGACCTTCTGCACCGCATCGGCTGAAGTTTGTTATCGGGCGTATCGATTCCAAGACAAGGCTTGGCTATGGATTCTACTGCCTGAGAGGATCACATCGATCCCTCTCTCTCTCTCTCTCCTCCTTTCTCACACCATCACCATCCCTGTCTCCAGCTGAGTCGAAAAGTCTGAGTCAACTTCCAGATGCTGTTCATTAAAAAATAATGCCTTTACATCAAACCGTGTTTCTCCGGCGAGGTTGCAGGATCCGAGCGATGAAGAACGCGGGTTCACGAGTTGCATCAGGATGAACGCTGGAGCTTCTGAATAAAACATGGTGCTTCCTGACACTGGAGACTCCTTCCTTATATAACTCTATACAACACTATACATTACCTGACACCCCGATACGTCACTTATATTCATTTATACAGATGTTTAGGTATAAAAGCAGCTGTTTTACACATGACTCCTGTTTCTGAAAAGATGTTAAAGATGTAAATTCCAGTCTCTCCATGTTGAGTATTTGGGTTTTTTTTTTTTTTAGCTTTAAACATATTTCTTATATTTTTCTCTCATTTCTTTTCCTCTAGTGTGTGGTGTTTGCTATGACCTCTGGCCAGATGTGGAATCACATCCGAGGTCCACCGTATGCCCACAAAAACCCCCAGAATGGCCAAGTGGTGAGTTTCATACTTCTATTTTACCCCCTCTCCTCTCTCTCTCTCTCTCTCTCTGCCCCCCCCTCTCTCTGTCTCTCTCTGTCTCTCCCTCTCTGCCCCCCCTCTCTGTCTCTATCTCTTTCTCTTTCTTTGTCTCTCCTTCTCTCTCTGCCCCCCCTCCTTCTCTTTCTTTCTTTGTCTCTCTCTCTCTCTCTGTTTAATCTGTCAGACATTCAGTGGAGCTTCAACACAAACATTAGCTGCTCTTTATATTCCACAAACACAGCTCTATCTTTTTTCAGCTCCACAAACACATTTGTTAAGCGTTTATTTGTTTAGCATTTAAGTAGCAGGAGAAGATTTGGATCACAATCTGAATCAGAACTTACAGTCCAAAAGCAAAGGGCAGATTTTTTTTTAATTAAGAAAACAAATCTCTGACAGGATTTGAGAAGAACTTTCTCTGACATGAGACTCTGGATTAATGAATGGATGAAGGAATGCTGCAGACATCTGAGGAGCATTGCATTTCTCAGTGTATATGAGGAGCTTCAGGTGGATCTGAATGAATAAGAGAAAGTATCTGAGGAACTTGGGCTGGAACTAAAGCTCTCTTGAGGAGATCCAGATGGATCTGAATAAATACTCCAACAGAACTGAGGAACTCTGGATGATTCGGAAGATCTCACAGTGTATATAAATGATTATCAGAATGGATCTGCGGTAGTGGGGATGGAGTTTCAGATCTTTGGATGGATCTGAGGATCTGCAAATGGAACTGGGGGATTTGGTCTGAATTTGAAGATGGATTCAGTGAACATTTGGATGAATTTGAACAGATCTGAAGAATGGATGCAAGGGCGGATCTGAATAAATGCCTGACTGGGTTCTGGATCTGAAGCTCTTTAACAAAGGATCTGAGAACATTTAGACAGATCTTGGGAATGAAGTCTGGATTCAGGTGAATTTGAATAAAGATCTGAAGAACACGGGGAGGAACCCTGGACTTGTTCTGAAAAAGCCCAGGTGTAAAGTAGAAGGCTAGATTTGGAGGTAGAAGATCAGGTGTTGGTCATGTGGTGTTTCTGTAGAGGTGAGGCGAGAAGCCTGCAGCTCTGGAGAACTTTTCAGCGCTGCTGCTCGTAAAAACCCAACAGAAAATAAACTTTTATTTCAAGCAAAACTGCCAGCGCATACAATCGTGTAAATATTGAACAACACTTTAAACGTTTGTCAGCAGTGGCAAAGTTTAACAACACACACACACACACAATAACTCCGTTCTCATTTCTTTGTCCTTGTCCCAGAGGAGTTTGTGTGTCGGCGGTCCGGTCAATAAAACAATTGAATCCGAGTCTTTTAATTAATACGCTATAAATAAGGGGATAAAAAGCTTCCAGAGCATAATCCTCCTTCTAGTGCCGAGTTCCTCTTTTACAGAAACTCCCCCCGGAATGCCGCTGACTTTTATTGTCCGTAATTTAGGAGCGGCATCGGAATTCACGCCGGCATCGGAAATTAAAGTGTAGCTACAAAGTTGTAGAGCACAGATTAAATTAGAGCTGCGTTAAAACCTTACGGGAGCTTGTAGCACAGCGGGATTTTCATCCGGATCAATAACCGACTCCCAGCCACGCCTTTTTCACTTCCTGAGAAATTCCTCCTCATTAATGGAATATTTGCGTTAGTCGTGTTTAAATTGCATTTTCCTAAAATGTGTTGCTGTGCTAGCAAATAAAATGAAGAAAAATAACAGGTTTCTGAATACAAACACAAAGCTTGAGGTTCACGATGTTCTGGATCAGTAGGATCAGCAGGATGTTCAGGATGAGCAGGATGTTCGGGATGTTTGGAATGAGCAGGATGTTCAGGATGAGCAGGATGTTCAGGATGGTCGGGATGAGCCGGATATTCTGGATGTTCAGGATGAGCAGGATGTTCGGGATGAGCAGGATGTTCGGAATGAGCAGGATGTTCAGGATGAGCAGGATGTTCGGGATGAGCGGGATGTTCAGGATGTTCGGAATGAGCAGAATATTCAGGATGAGCAGGATGAGCAGGATGTTCGGGATGAGCAGGATGTTCGGAATGAGCAGGATGTTGAGGATGTTCGGGATGAGCAGGATGTTCGGGATGAGCCGGATATTCTGGATGTTCAGGATGTTCGGGATGAGCAGGATGTTCAGGATGTTCGGCATGAGCAGGATGTTCGGAATGAGCAGGATGTTCAGGATGAGCAGGATGTTGAGGATGTTTGGGATGAGCATTATGTTCGGGATGAGCAGGATGTTCGGGATGAGTGGGATGAGCAGGATGTTCGGGATGAGCAGGATGTTCGGGATGAGCGGGATGTTCGGGATGAGTGGGATGAGCAGGATGTTCGGGATGAGCAGGATGTTCGGAATGAGCAGGATGTTCAGGATGTTGAGGATGTTTGGGATGAGCAGGATGTTCGGGATGTTCAGGATGAGCAGGATGTTCGGGATGTTCGGGATGAGCAGGATGTTCGGGATGAGCAGGATGTTCAGGATGAGCAGGATGTTCGGGATGAGCAGGATGTTCGGGATGTTCGGGATGAGCAGGATGTTCGGGATGAGCAGGATGTTCAGGATGTTCAGGATGAGCAGGATGTTCGGGATGAGCGGGATGTTCAGGATGTTCGGGAAGAGCGGGATGAGCAGGATGTTCAGGATGAGCAGGATGTTCGGGATGAGCGGGATGTTCGGGATGTTCGGGTTGAGCAGGATGTTCGGGATGTTCGGGATGTTCAGGATGTTCGGGATGAGCAGGATGTTCGGGATGTTCGGGATGAGCGGGATGAGCAGGATGTTCAGGATGTTCGGGATGAGCGGGATGTTCGGGATGAGCGGGATGAGCAGGATGTTCAGGATGTTCGGGATGAGCGGGATGTTCAGGATGTTCAGGATGTTCGGGATGAGCAGGATGTTCAGGAGGTTCAAGGTGGAACTTCTTAACCTTTCCTGAAGCTTCAGAGCTTTGGTGTGTTCGCTGAGGTCAGAGCGTTTGTCTTCTCTACTGACTGGTCAGATGTTAGACTTCTTCTGTTAGATGGTCATTCATTAGAATTCTCTCAGGTTCTTCTCCTCAGGAGAGTCAGACACTGTGTGGAGTTCTCTTCTCCAATTATATAAACTCACTTATTCTTTCAAATCCTCCACAACTCAGACATTTGTCCCAACATTGTTCCTTCATCACAGAGCGGGTTATAAAACTAGCAATGCTAATAATGAATTCTACTTCCTGTATCATAGGAGCTAGAAGGGAGGCGGCAGTGGCGCCGATCCCAAGGAGATCCTTTTAGTCCAGCTGAAAGCTTTTTTTTAAACTTTCTGCAGAGTTTAGGGAGGCAGTGTCTGGTCCTCGTCCCGTCTGCCGTATAAATAAAGTTTTCTACATGAATTCTAGGTTAGCTCTCTCTGGGTCTCGGGGCGATTCCCTGACTTGTAATTGCTGCTCAGGTGAAAGTGTTTTTTCTTTCCCGTGTGTGTGTGTGTGTGTGTGTGTGTGTGTGTGTGTGTGTGTGTGTAGTTTAGTGTTGATGTGGCGCCGGGGAACATGGGGCCATCTGCTCCTGAAAAAAACACCCCAGTGTAGATCCGCCTCACACTTCATCAGCACCTACACCACTCTGCTGTGTGTGTGTGTGTGTGTGTGTGTGTGTCAAAATAATGACAATTATATCTTATACAGAAATACAAAAAGGAAATAAATGAGGAAATAGAAAAATCACAGATATCACACACTATGTCTGTGGTGAACAGAAACGCTCAACACTAACACACACTAACACACACACCTCAACACACACACACTAACACACACCTCAACACACACTAACACACACACCTCAACACACACACTAACACACACACCTCAACACACACTAACACACACACCTCAACACACACACACTAACACACACACCTCAACACACACACTAACACACACACCTCAACACACACACACTAACACACACACGAACACACTAACACACACCTCAACACCAACACACTCACTTTGACACACATACACACCTCAACACAAACAAAGTGACAACAGCAGAGGAGGCAAAGAGCAGAGCAGTCGCCATGGTAACACTATAACCACAGCGTTGCCATAGAAACCTCATCTATCGTCTAATTTCAGATTTTGTTTCAGCGCTAATCAGCAGTTAAGTGCCTGTGTGAAACGAGCTAGCTAATTTCCCAGCGTATGCTAAATCTATCTCATTGACTCTTCCTTGCTGACTCTACCTCACTGACTCCACCTCAGTGACTACATCAATGACTCTACCTAGCTGATTCTACCTCACTGACTCCACCTCAGTGACTACATCAATGACTCTACCTAGCTGATTCTACCTCACTGACTCCACCTCAGTGACTACATCAATGACTCTACCTAGCTGATTCTACCTCACTGACTCTACCTCAGTGACTACATCATTGACTCTTCTTCACTAACTCTACCTTGATGACCCTATCTCAGTGACTCTACCTCACTGAGTACCTTGATGACTCTACCTCGCCGACTCTACCTCACTGACTCTACACGCTGTACCTCACTGACTATACATTTACTTACTTTCTCACTGACTCTACCTCACTGACTCTACAATTAATCTACACTCACTGACTCTACACTCGCAGACTCTACACTCACTCTACCTCACTGATTCTACACTCACTTTACCTTACTGACTCTACACTCACTCTGCTTCACTCACGCTACCTCATTGACTATACACTCACTGACTCAACCTCACTGACTATACACTGATTGTACACTCACGCTACACTCACTGACTCTACACTCACTCTACCTCGTTGACTCTGTATTCTGTCGATAACGAAGATCAGTCCTTCTATTTTTTTCCTGGCATGTTGTTTCAAGTTCATTTAGCAGCTTCTGCATTCCACAACATGGAGCTCTTATGAATATTCAGGAGCCGAGGCAGAGAGAGGCAGAAAGTTGTTCCACAACCATTTATTAACAACAGTTCATCAAGGCATGAGGTTCAGTTGCCTGAAAGGGAAAAAAGCAGAGAGATTTTAAACCCCGCAAAGTTTTCTAAAATGACTTAAAATTCTAGGAGGCGAATATCGCGCGCATTCCCACCGCCGCCGCCATTAATCATAAGAGCTTAATAACTCCAATCTTTAACTTCTCCACAGGGGAACTCCGCTTTAGAAGTAGAATAAATGCAGAAAAAAGCCACGTCTGGCGCACATCTCTAACCCACTCGTCTTCCTCAGAGAGCGAAGCGGAGCGAGGGCTCGTCTCATCCATTAAATCTGAAACTGTCGAAAGGAGAAAAAAAACAACACAAACGAGCGCCGCGCTCCATGGAATGACAATTAAGACGAAGCCGCGAAGGCTAATGCAGTAGAAATCATTAAAAAGGTCCGTCGTGTCTCTTCTGTTGTTTGTGAACAATCGGAGATTGATTTGCCGGTGCGCTCGGGTTGCCATTTCCCGATTTCCTCCCCTCCCCGAGTCTCGCACCTCTCGCACGCTGAATTCACGGAGCAGGACGCCGTTATGAATTATTCAGCCATCAGCATCGATCTCTGCGTCATAAACAAAGCGCTAACGACGCCGCCGATCCCCGAGCTCAGACGCTCGTCTCCGTCTCGTATCTGTGCCTCGTCCCGGGGCCCAGAGACAAACCTTTTACGGATAAAGTGCTCCGCTTTAGAAGGGAAGTTGAAAGAAGTGCTGACTGAAGCGAAAGTTCCAAAACTTTCACTTTCTCACTTAAAGGTGTGTCAAAAAAGGAATTTTGTTCCTTTAAACCTGGACAGTTTTCATCCCATCTCCTTGGGAATTTTCTCACCTTCCCTGCTTGTTCCTCATCTCCTGGATCCACTTCAGTCCTGCAGGAATAACACGGAGCGTGTGCTGCGGCTGCGGGAAAGCAATCAACCACAGGAAGCTGAGTTACTGCTGCTGTTCCTCCATCACTGTTTTATTCCTCTCTCAGCACACATTCAGAACAATTCCTTTTATTTTTACATTTATTATACCACAGATCATACAGCCTCTCTTTAAAAAAAAATAACAAACAAACAAAAAGCCTAGAACCTGGAGACTCCTTCTGTAACACGTCTCTCATGACAGAAAAGTTCACCAGGTTTGTTTGTTTGTTTGTTTAATTAAGACTATTATCAGCGCCACATATCATAGCAACCGCAAGAGATTATTTTATACTTTTATAAACTGAAAGCTACAGCTATCTATCCATTATATTTATTTATTTATTTATTCATTCATTATTTATCTATCTCTGTCTATCTATCTCTAACTATTTATTTATTTATTTGTCTACTTATTTATTCATTCATTTATTTTGATTCATCTATCTATCTGGAATCCTTGAGTAAGTCCAGTCTGATTTGGATCTGAATTTTTCCTGACAGTGATTTGTCACAGAAACAAAAATCTCATTTTGATTTAATCCCAAAGAAATTGATCTTATGGAGATAATGGCTAATGTAGCAGTGTGAGTGAAGCTAAACTAATTTGTCATGCTTCTGTTGCGTGTGCGAACACGATAATACATCAATAATAACTGAGTAATAACTCAGTAATAAACTGCTAATAACTCAGTAGTAAATCAATAATAACTCAGTAATATCTCAGTAATAACTTGATAATAACTTATAAGTTATAACTTATTATCAATTTATTACTGAGTTATTACCGCATTATTACAACCCCCCATCTGGCCCTCACACACCTGGACAATAAAGACACTTACCTACAAATGCTGTTCATTGATTTCAGTTCAGCATTCAACCCGATCATTCCTCAGCCCCTGATGGAGAAGCTGAGTCTACTGGGCCTGAACACCTCTCTCTGCAACTGGATCCTGGATTTCCTGACTGGGAGACCTCAGTCAGTCCGGATCGGGAACAGCATCTCCAGCACTACCACACTGAGCACTGGAGCTCCTCAGGGCTGTGTGCTCAGTCCACTGCTGGTCACTCTGCTGACTCACGACTGTGCAGCAATGCACAGCTCCAACCACATCATCAAGTTTGCCGATGACACGACCGTGGTGGGTCTCATCATTAAGAACGAGTCAGCATATAGAGAGGAGGTGCTACAACTAGCAGCCTGGTATAAAGTCAATAACCTGTCTCTGAACGTTGACAAGACTAAAGAGATGGTTGTTGACTTCAGGAGAGCACAGAGTGACCATTCTCCACTGTACATCGATGGGTCCATCATGGAGATCGTCAAGAGCACCAAATTCCTTGGTGTTCACCTGGCGGAGGACCTCACCTGGTCACTCAACACCAGCTCCATCACCAGGAAAGCCCAGCAGCGTCTCTACTTCCTGCGAAGGCTGAGGAAGGCTCATCTTCCACCTCCCATCCTGACCACCTTCTACAGAGGGACCATGGAGAGCATCCTGAGCAGCTGCATCACTGCCTGGTTTGGGAACTGCACCGTCTCAGATCACAAGACCCTTCAGTGGATAGTCAGGACAGCTGAGAAGATCATCGGAGTCTCTCTCCCCTCTCTCACAGACATTTATACCGCACGCTGCATCCGCAAAGCTAACAGCATTGTGGATGATCCCACACACCCCTCACACACACTCTTACACACCCCACACACCCCTCACACACACCCTTACACACCCCTCACACACACCCTTACACACCCCACACACCCCTCACACACACTCTTCACCCTTCTGCCATCCGGTAAGAGGTACCGAAGTATTCGGACCTGCACAACCAGACAGTTTCTTCCTCAGGCAATCAGGCATTTCAACAGAGAACTGAGCTGAGCTGGACACACACACACGTACAACCAAGATCTGATCTCAGAGGAGAACTGAACTGTGCTGGACACGGACACACACATACATAACACACACACACAAAAAAAAAAACTGAACTGTGCTGGACATAGTCAAACACACGCACACACACACACACTAAATTGTCCTGTTTGCACACGTCACTTTACATTTATATATATTTATATTAATCCTGTTTACACGTGTCACTTTAATATCTACACTCACTGTATACACTGTTCTTTGCATATTGCCTTGTTCATTGCACAAAGTCGGCCTATATGTTGTTTGTCTGCACTGGCATGTGTTGTCTTGTCCTGTCTTGTCTTCCTGTGCACTTCTGTTGTATGTCTACTTAAAGACTGCACCTTACGTATAGTTAAATTTTTTAGTTTTATTTAAATTTTTAAATTGTAGTTTAATTTTTTTAACTCTGTCATTGCTCTGTGTTTGTCTGCATCTCTGTACTTTGTCTGTGTTCTGTGTAGCACCTCTGGTCCAGGAGGAACGTTGTTTCACTTCACTGTGTACTGCAGCTGCTATATATGGTTGAAGTGACAGCTTCTTTGACTTTGAGGTATTATCAAGTTATTAGTGAGATATTATCGATTTATTACTGAGTTATTATTGAGATATAAATCAGTAATAAATCGATAATTACTCAGTAATAACTGGATAATGACTCAGTAATAAATCAGTGATAACTCAGTAATGAATTGATGATAACTCGATAATAACTCAGTAATAACTTAGTAATGAGTTGAAAATAACTCACTAATAACTCGATAATATCTCAGTAAAAACAGTAATAACTCGAAAATAACTTATTATAAATTATCGATTTATTAGAGTTATTATTGATTTAATACTCAATTATCAAGTTATTACTGAGTTATCAATTTATTACTGAGATATTATGGCGTTATTATCGAGTTATTACTGAGTTATTATCAAGTTATAAATCAGTAATAAATCGATAATTACTCAGTAAAAACTCGATAATTCAGTTATAAATCAGTAACAAGTCAGTAATAAATAGATAATAAGTTGATAACTTGATAACTCAGTAATATCTGTTATGTTGATAACTCAGTAATAAATTGATAATAACGCAGTAATAAATCAGTAATAAATTGATAACTCAGTAATAAATTGATAATAACTCAGTAATAACTTGGTAATAACTCAATAATAAATCAGTAACAACTCAGTAATAACTCAGCAATAAATTGATAACTCAGTAATAAATCAATAATAAGTCTATTAGCAATAATATGATGTGATAAATGGACTGGAATTATTTATCATGCATTCAAACTGGGGGTGCCAATATTTTTATTTTTGATTGATTTTATTGATTGACTGATTGATTTTTCAGAATGACTCAATAATTACTCAGTAATAAATCGATAATAAGTTGATAATAACTTAACTCAGTAGTAACTTGATAATAACTCAGTAATGAGTTGATAACTCAGTAATAACTCAGTAATCAATAATAACTCAGTAATAAATCAGTAATAATAACTAAGTGATAACTCAGTGATAAGTTGATAATAACTCAGTAATAACTCGATAATATCTCAGTAATAAATTAGTAACTTCTCAGAAATAACTCAGCAACAACTCAGTAATAACTCAATAATAAATCGATAATAACTCAGTAATAACTTGATAATAACTCAGTAATAACGCAGTAATAAATTGACAATAATTCAGTAATAAATTGATAAAAACTCAGTAATAAATTGATAACTCAGTAATTACTTGGTAATAACTCAGTAATAACTTGATAATAACTCAGTAATTGATAACTCAGTAATATTGATAACTCTAATAAAAAGGATAATAACTCATTAATAATTCAATAATAAGTCTATTAGCAATAATATGTGATAATGAACTGGAATTATTTATCATGCATTCAAACTGGGGGTGGCAATATTTTTATTTTTATTGATTTTATTGATTGACATTGATTTTTCAGAATAACTCAATAATTACTCAGTAATAAATCAGTAAGAAGTCAGTAATAAATCGATAATAAGTCGATAACTTGATAACTCAGTAATAACTTGATGAAAACTCAGAATTAACTCAGTAATTACTCAATAATAAGTCAATAATAACTCAGTAATAAATTGATATAAACTCAGTAAAAACGTGATAATAACTCAGTAATAAATCAGTAATAACTTGATGATAAATCCAAATAACTCAGTAATAAACCAGTAACAACTCAGTAATAAATCAATAATAACTCAGTAATAACTCAATAAGAACTCAGTAATAACTTGGTAATAATTCAGTAATAACTTGATAATAATTCAGTAATAAATTGAACTCAGTAATAGCTTGATAAAAACTCAGTAATAAATTGATAATAACACAGTAATAAAACGATAATAACTCAGCAATAACGCGATAACTCATTAATAACTTGGTAATAACTCAGTAATAACTTGATAATAACTCAGTAATAAATTGATAACTCAGTAATTGATAATAACTCTAATAAAAGGATAACAGTAATAATTCAATAATAAGTCTATTAGCAATAATATGTGATAATGAACTGGAATTATTTATCATGCATTCAAACTTGGGGTGCCAATATTTTTATTTTAATTGGTTGATTGATTTATCAGAATACTTGAGCTCTGATGTAATGGAGTAAAGGTCTTCCCTGTGATGGTGTGGAAAGTTTTCTCTCATATTAATAACTCACTCATATTTATTCCTCATGAATATTAACTATTTATACACAGAAATTATTCTTTACAGGGAGGGTGCACACACACACACACACACACACACACACACACACACTCACACACACATTCTCACTCTCACTCACACACACATTCTCACTCTCACTCACACACACACTCACACACACATTCTCACTCTCACTCACACACACACACACACACTCACACACACATTCTCACACACACATTCTCACACACTCTCACACACACACACACACACTCACAAACATTCTCACTCACACACACACACACATTCTCACACACACTCACACACACATTCTCACTCTCACTCACACACACACACTCTCACACACACACACACATTCTCACACACTCTCACACACACACACACACACACACACACTCACAAACATTCTCACTCACACACACACACACACACACACACTCACACACACATTCTCACACACACTCACACACACATTCTCACTCACACACACACACACATTCTCACACACACACACACATTCTCACACACACTCACACACATTCTCACTCACACACACACACTCTCACACACACACACACACACACACTCACACACATTCTCACACACTCTCACACACACACACACACTCACAAACATTCTCACTCACACACACACACTCACACACACATTCTCACTCACACACACACACACATTCTCACTCACACACACACACACACATTCTCACTCTCACTCACACACACACACTCTCACACACTCACACACACATTCTCACTCACACACACACACTCACACACACATTCTCACTCACACACACACACACACACACACACACATTCTCACACACATTCTCACTCACACACACACACACATTCTCACACACACTCACACACATTCTCACTCTCACTCACACACACACACTCTCACACACACACACACACTCACACACATTCTCACACACTCTCTCACACACACACACACACACACTCACAAACATTCTCACACACTCTCTCACACACACACACACACACACTCACAAACATTCTCACTCACACACACACACACACACACACTCACACACACATTCTCACTCACACACACACACATTCTCACTCACACACACTCACACACATTCTCACTCTCACTCACACACACACACACACTCACACATTCTCACTCACACACACACACATTCTCACTCACACACACACACACATTCTCACTCACACACTCACACACACATTCTCACTCACACACACTCACACACACATTCTCACTCACACACACACACATTCTCACTCACACACACTCACACACACATTCTCCACACACACACATTCTCACACACACACACACACACATTCTCACTCACACACACACACACACTCACACACACACACACACACATTCTCACTCACTCACACACACATTCTCACTCACACACTCACACACACATTCTCACTCACACACACACACACACACATTCTCACTCACACACACTCACACATTCTCACTCACACACACACACACATTCTCACTCACACACTCACACACACATTCTCACACACGCGCACACACACACACACTCACACACACACACATTCTCACTCACACACACACACACATTCTCACTCACACACACACACATTCTCACACACACACTCACACACATTCTCACTCACACACACACATTCTCACTCACACACTCACACACATTCTCACTCACACACACACACATTCTCACTCACACACACTCACACACATTCTCACTCACACACACACACATTCTCACTCACACACACACACACTCACACACACACACACACATTCTCAATCACACACACACGCACACTCACTCACACACACACACACTCACACACACATTCTCACTCACACACACACACTCACACACACATTCTCACTCACACACACACACTCACACACACATTCTCACTCACACACACACACTCACACACACATTCTCACTCACACACACACACACACTCACACACATTCTCACACACACACACACACATTCTCACTCACACACACATTCTCACTCACACACACACACACACACTCACACACACACACACACACTCACACACACATTCTCACTCTCACTCACACACACATTCTCACACACACTCACACACACATTCTCACTCTCACTCACACACACACACTCTCACACACACACACACACTCACACACATTCTCACACACTCTCACACACACACACACACACACTCACAAACATTCTCACTCACACACACACACACATTCTCACACACACTCACACACACATTCTCACTCTCACTCACACACACACACTCTCACACACACTCTCACACACTCACACACACACACACTCACACACACACTCTCACACACATTCTCACTCTCACTCACACACACACTCTCACACACACTCTCACACACTCACACACACTCACACACACATTCTCACTCACACACACACACACATTCTCACTCACACACACACATTCTCACACACACTCACACACATTCTCACTCACACACACACACTCTCACACACACACACACACACACACTCACACACATTCTCACACACTCTCACACACACACACACACTCACAAACATTCTCACTCACACACACACACTCACACACACATTCTCACTCACACACACACACACATTCTCACTCACACACACACACACACATTCTCACTCTCACTCACACACACACACTCTCACACACTCACACACACATTCTCACTCACACACACACACTCACACACACATTCTCACTCACACACACACACACACACACACATTCTCACACACATTCTCACTCACACACACACACACATTCTCACACACACTCACACACATTCTCACTCTCACTCACACACACACACTCTCACACACACACACACACTCACACACATTCTCACACACTCTCTCACACACACACACACACACACTCACAAACATTCTCACACACTCTCTCACACACACACACACACACACTCACAAACATTCTCACTCACACACACACACACACACACACTCACACACACATTCTCACTCACACACACACACATTCTCACTCACACACACTCACACACATTCTCACTCTCACTCACACACACACACACACTCACACATTCTCACTCACACACACACACATTCTCACTCACACACACACACACATTCTCACTCACACACTCACACACACATTCTCACTCACA
>NC_080738.1:2212336-2229836 GCF_019097595.1 Hemibagrus wyckioides | reverse complement strand
CAAACTGATGTTGAAAATGTGAAATGAATTTGATTTCTGTTTTAAACTGAAGCCTGTACTCCAGCTGATAGACAGAAAGACTTCCCTTTCTTCTCTTTCTCTCTCTGAAGCTGCGTGAGGAAGATTAAACACTTTCATTTTCTCTCACTCTCTTCTTAATATTGCAGAAATGTTCTATCTGGTTAATGTTAGCTGTCCACTGAGCCACGACATTCCCATCAAAACCTCATCAGAACCTCAGCAGTGATGATTGCCTGCATTCGCTCTCCACTGAAGAAGAGCGTGATGGAGTCTGAGTCATGAGGTCGTCATTACAGCCAGGAGTGACTCGCCTCCACTGACCCGCCTCCACTGACCCGAGCTGAAATCATCTCCGCTCTGCGATCTGTGGATTCATCTGTGGAACTTTGGTCACACCCACAGAGGTTTAATAGAGTTCTCGTTATCACAGCAGAGATGGTGACAAGCTAAGGGTGCTGGTTGCTTGACATGGTGGACAGATGGACAAAAAGATATATGTAAAGGGTTGGATGGATGGATGGATGGATGGATGGATGGATGGATGGACAGATATATAGACAGGTGGATGAATGAATAGACATACAGATATAGGGATGGTTTCTTGAAAGGATGAATGGACAAATAGATGGATGGAGGTAGGGATGGATGAATTAATAATAAGATAGATAGATGGATGGATAGATAGGTGAATGGATGGACAAATATAGAAAGAGATGGATCCTTGAAATGATGAATAGAGAAGAATGAATGAATAGACAGATAGGGATGGATGCTTGAAAGGCTGAATGGACAGATGGATGGATGGATGGATGGAGAGGAGGACAGATGTATGAAGGACTAGATAGAAGGGACTGGACTGGATATGTATGTAACCGGATGGATGGATGGATGGAAGGATAGATAGATAGATAGATAGATAGATAGATAGATAGATAGATAGATAGATAGATAGATAGATAGATAGATATTTTATATAAGATGAGGCGCTTCCATGGAGGAACACACAGTGAGATGGTCCAGCTCTTCAGTTCAGCCTTGTTTCCTGAGTGGAGAGTTGGAGTGTTGGAGATGATGGAGAGCACAGATGTTTAGAGAGCAGAGGAAGCAGCCAAGTAATATTATAATAAACTTTATTTTCAGATATTAAACGCTGGATAAAGTTGATAATTGCTAATTGCGAGCTACATAACGATGTTAGGAGAAAGCGCTGACCTGCAGATTGCAGCGTGTAAAAGTCACTTTATTTAATTTCCCTGCAATTTAACGATACAGCAGTATAAATTGTGCCGACAGTAACGCTAGATAACTCGGGGTGTGTGTGTGTGTGTGTGTGTATATATGTATGTATGTATATTTAAATTTATGTGTGTGTGTGTGGTGCCAGAAGCCAGCAGTTAGATCTCAGTGTGTACTCTAATGAAAGACAGAAATATTAAATTCAATAAAAAACTAATATATCACACATTTCTGTGAGAAGATCTCCAGATGAAAGCCAGGAAATAAACTCCTAACAAACTTCTCACACATTAAAGTGTGATTAATGTCGCCATTGCGTGATTTATAAGATTATGCGTGTTTACAGCAGCGCTGCGAGAGCCTCCTGTTTAATGTCGAGCGCCCACACTGGCGAGAGAATGATTTATTTACCGTGCTTCGTTCTTCATTAGCCATTAACGGCGTTCCCGATGCTCCGATTAGCGCAGTGGGGGGGGGGGTGTGGGTTGAGCGGGCAGGATTTCCGCCATAATTGCGTCATTTGTGTTCAATTATGGTTGGCGCTTTCACACCTACAGGATGTTCTGCTGATGACCACATGATCATTAGCGCTCAAAATGCTCGGAGTTTTCATTACAGCTAAACTTGATGCCATACCAAGCTGGACGTCCACCATGTCCAGACCAAGTACAAAACTACTGGCACCCTTCGTGAGTAATTAGCCATAAATATGGTCATTTTAAAGGAACCCCAGTGAGGCTCATTTGATATTCGAGTCCCATCAACAGCCCAAAAGCGTCTGAGGAAAATTTTAGAAAACAATTATAATAATAAATCAAATTCCCTCTAATAGCAGCTCTGTTTGGATACACACCGATCAGCCAAAACATTAAAACCACTGAGAGGTGAAGTGAGGATCATTGATTATCTCGTTACCATGGAGCCTGATGAGGGGTGGGAGAAGTTAGGCTGCAAATCAGATCATAAAGTTAATGTGTTGGAGGCTGCAAAAATTGGCAACCTGAGTGACACTTTATCCAGTGCCAAACTGGATGGGTAGAGGTCTGGATGGAGAGACAGTTACTGGATGGGAGGAAGGACAGGTAGAAGACTGGACATTTGAAGTGATGGGTGGATGGGTCGGTTGGATGGGTTGGTCGGTGGGTGGGTGGATGGATGGGTCGGTGGGTGGGTTGGTGGGTGGGAGGATGGATGGATGGATGGTCAGAGAGATAATTTTTTTTTTATTCTAGAGTTTGTCCCACACAATGTCAGGGTCTGCTGTTTTTAGTGGATCATTTTGATGTGTTGGAGGCTGAAAAATTTGGCGAGTGTAAGGACCTTAGTGACTCTTTATCCAGCACCAAACTGGATGGGTAGAGGTCTGGATGGAGGGACAGTTACTGGATGGGAAGAAAGGACAGGTAGAAGACTGGGTATTTGATGGATGGATGGATGGATGGATGGATGGATGGATGGATACATAGATTCTGGATGGAAGGAACAACGGGTAGAAGACTGGGCATTTGAAGGGATGGATGGATGGATGGATTGACAGATACATAAAATTGTGGATGGAGAGATAGACAGGTAGACTGGACATTTAAATTGATGGATGGAGAGAGAGATACATAAAATACTAGATGGAAGGAAGGACAGGTAGAAGACTAGACATTTGAAGTGATGGATGGATGGGTCGGTGTGTGGGAGGATGGATGGATGGATGGTTGGTTGGTCATAGATATAATTTTTTGTCCCGCACAATGGCAGCGTCCGCTGTTTTTAGCAGATCATTTTGATCCACATGATTTGGCACAGGTTTTACACCTGATGCTCTTCCTGTCGCAACCCTCCCATTTTTATCCACACTTGGGACCGACACTGAGAGTTAATTCTTCAGTGGCTGGGTTGACGCCCTGCCCAGGAATCGAACCCGGGCAGTGGCAATGAGAGCGCAGGATCCTGCTGCTGGACCACTCGGAGGCCCCGTCAGAGATATATAAACAAATGAATCCCTGTGCTCATTCAGCTGAGTAGCAGAGCTCGACTCGACTCGACTTTCCGCAGTCTTCCTGCTCCGACAGCGGAATTGATTGGGATTATTAGGCGCCTCACTCCTCAGACTGACCTGGATTCTGCTCCAGACGAACTTCAGCGCAGTAAAATGAGTTCTCACTGTATATTCCCACGCAGCTGAGGAAGATTGAAAAGACTACAGCGTCTCCGTGAGCTGGAATGTCACACTATAGTGTAGTGTATGATTTATTACTGCTGCTGCTGCTGCTGCTGCTTCTCATCATATCCTCTGAGGAAAAAAACCTGTTCATTCAGGAGTACAGGAGAGGGAGAGAGAGAGAGAGAGAGAGAGAGAGAGAGAGATGAATTGAGTTGGATGTTAGAGAAATAAAGTTGTAAGAAAAGCTCGATGTTAAGGATGATCTTGTAGATGAAGAAAGGATGAAGTGGGATCTAAATGATCTCTCAGGAGGAAATACGGAGAGAAAAATGTTCATTTATACTGCAGGAGTGGGAGAAAGGAGGAAAAAAAACATGGCTGTGACATGATAGTGGAGTATTTTATAAACTCCGGGGATTTTCACTACAGAGAGAGAGAGAGAAAGAGAGACAGACAGACAGACATAGAGAGAGAGAGACACAAACAGAGTGAGACCGACAGACAGACAGAGAGACATAGAGAGAGAGACAAAGAAGATAGACAGACAGAGAAAGAGAGACACAAAGACAGACAGAGACAGAGTGAGAGATACAGAGAGAGAAACAGAGAGAGATAGACAGACAGAGAAAGACAGACAGACAGAGTGAGACAGACAGAGAGAGACCTCATCAGTTCCTCCCTCCATTCAGCCTAGTACAGGGAAGTGAAAGTGGGCGGAGTTTCAGACAAACTGAACCAGACTGGAGGGTGATGTTTTTTATGATCTTTCTTTCTTTCTTTCTTTCTTTCTTTCTTTCTTTCAGCTCTGTTTTTTTCATAAGTTTCCCAAAACGTTAAAACACTAATAATAAATGAAGTGATGATTTATGATGAAGTGATGATTTTCCTCTTACTGCACACCCTAGGTTTTGATTCTTCAGCCATAGTTCTTATTAAACAACAACAACAAATACAGCTCAAGCTTTTTTTATTTATTTATTTACAGTAATAATCTGTGTTGTGGAATGTTGGGTTAACAGGTCAGGTGTCTCAGCTGTAAACAGATCAGGTGTGTGTCTCAGCTGTAAACAGGTCAGGTGTGTGTCTCAGCTGTAAACAGGTCAGGTGTGTGTCTCAGCTGTAATCAGATCAGGTGTGTGTCTCAGCTGTAATCAGATCAGGTGTTTGTCTCAGCTGTAAACAGATCAGGTGTGTGTCTCAGCTGTAAACAGATCAGGTGTCTCAGCTGTAAACAGATCAGGTGTGTGTCTCAGCTGTAAACAGATCAGGTGTGTGTCTCAGCTGTAAACAGGTCAGGTCAGGTGTCTCAGCTGTAAACAGATCAGGTGTGTGTCTCAGCTGTAAACAGATCAGGTGTGTGTCTCAGCTGTAAACAGATCAGGTGTGTGTCTCAGCTGTAAACAGGTCAGGTGTGTGTCTCAGCTGTAAACAGATCAGGTGTGTGTCTCAGCTGTAAACAGGTCAGGTCAGGTGTCTCAGCTGTAAACAGATCAGGTGTGTGTCTCAGCTGTAAACAGATCAGGTGTGTGTCTCAGCTGTAAACAGATCAGGTGTGTGTCTCAGCTGTAAACAGGTCAGGTGTGTGTCTCAGCTGTAAACAGATCAGGTGTGTGTCTCAGCTGTAAACAGATCAGGTGTGTGTCTCAGCTGTAAACAGATCAGGTGTGTGTCTCAGCTGTAAACAGATCAGGTGTGTGTCTCAGCTGTAAACAGATCAGGTGTGTGTCTCAGCTGTAAACAGATCAGGTGTGTGTCTCAGCTGTAAACAGATCAGGTGTGTGTCTCAGCTGTAAACAGATCAGGTGTGTGTCTCAGCTGTAAACAGATCAGGTCAGGTGTCTCAGCTGTAAACAGATCAGGTGTGTGTCTCAGCTGTAAACAGATCAGGTGTGTGTCTCAGCTGTAAACAGATCAGGTGTGTGTCTCAGCTGTAAACAGATCAGGTGTGGGTCTCAGCTGTAAACAGATCAGGTGTGTGTCTCAGCTGTAAACAGATCAGGTGTGGGTCTCAGCTGTAAACAGATCAGGTGTGTGTCTCAGCTGTAAACAGATCAGGTGTGTGTCTCAGCTGTAAACAGATCAGGTGTGTGTCTCAGCTGTAAACAGGTCAGGTGTGTGTCTCAGCTGTAAACAGATCAGGTGTGTGTCTCAGCTGTAAACAGGTCAGGTGTCTCAGCTGTAAACAGATCAGGTGTGTGTCTCAGCTGTAAACAGATCAGGTGTGTGTCTCAGCTGTAAACAGATCAGGTCAGGTGTCTCAGCTGTAAACAGATCAGGTGTGTGTCTCAGCTGTAAACAGATCAGGTGTGTGTCTCAGCTGTAAACAGATCAGGTGTGTGTCTCAGCTGTAAACAGATCAGGTGTGTGTCTCAGCTGTAAACAGATCAGGTGTGTGTCTCAGCTGTAAACAGGTCAGGTCAGGTGTCTCAGCTGTAAACAGATCAGGTGTGTGTCTCAGCTGTAAACAGATCAGGTGTGTGTCTCAGCTGTAAACAGATCAGGTGTGTGTCTCAGCTGTAAACAGATCAGGTGTGTGTCTCAGCTGTAAACAGATCAGGTGTGTGTCTCAGCTGTAAACAGATCAGGTGTGTGTCTCAGCTGTAAACAGATCAGGTGTGTGTCTCAGCTGTAAACAGATCAGGTGTGTGTCTCAGCTGTAAACAGATCAGGTGTGTGTCTCAGCTGTAAACAGATCAGGTGTGTGTCTCAGCTGTAAACAGATCAGGTGTGTGTCTCAGCTGTAAACAGATCAGGTGTGTGTCTCAGCTGTAAACAGATCAGGTGTGTGTCTCAGCTGTAAACAGATCAGGTGTGTGTCTCAGCTGTAAACAGATCAGGTGTGTGTCTCAGCTGTAAACAGATCAGGTCAGGTGTCTCAGCTGTAAACAGATCAGGTGTGTGTCTCAGCTGTAAACAGATCAGGTGTGTGTCTCAGCTGTAAACAGATCAGGTGTCTCAGCTGTAAACAGGTCAGGTGTCTCAGCTGTAAACAGATCAGGTGTGTGTCTCAGCTGTAAACAGGTCAGGTGTCTCAGCTGTAAACAGGTCAGGTGTCTCAGCTGTAAACAGATCAGGTGTGTGGCTCAGCTGTAAACAGGTCAGGTGTCTCAGCTGTAAACAGATCAGGTGTGTGGCTCAGCTGTAAACAGGTCAGGTGTGTGGCTCAGCTGTAAACAGGTCAGGTGTGTGGCTCAGCTGTAAACAGGTCAGGTGTCTCAGCTGTAAACAGGTCAGGTGTCTCAGCTGTAAACAGGTCAGGTGTCTCAGCTGTAAACAGGTCAGGTGTCTCAGCTGTAAACAGATCAGGTGTGTGTCTCAGCTGTAAACAGATCAGGTGTGTGTCTCAGCTGTAAACAGATCAGGTGTGTGTCTCAGCTGTAAACAGATCAGGTGTGTGTCTCAGCTGTAAACAGATCAGGTGTGTGTCTCAGCTGTAAACAGGTCAGGTGTCTCAGCTGTAAACAGATCAGGTGTCTCAGCTGTAAACAGGTCAGGTGTCTCAGCTGTAAACAGATCAGGTGTCTCAGCTGTAAACAGGTCAGGTGTCTCAGCTGTAAACAGATCAGGTGTGTGTCTCAGCTGTAAACAGATCAGGTGTCTCAGCTGTAAACAGATCAGGTGTGTGTCTCAGCTGTAAACAGATCAGGTCAGGTGTCTCAGCTGGAAACAGATCAGGTGTTTGTCTCAGCTGTAAACAGGTCAGGTGTCTCAGCTGTAAACAGGTCAGGTGTGTGTCTCAGCTGTAAACAGATCAGGTGTGTGTCTCAGCTGTAAACAGGTCAGGTGTGTGTCTCAGCTGTAAACAGGTCAGGTGTGTGTCTCAGCTGTAAACAGATCAGGTGTGTGTCTCAGCTGTAAACAGGTCAGGTGTCTCAGCTGTAAACAGGTCAGGTGTCTCAGCTGTAAACAGGTCAGGTGTGTGTCTCAGCTGTAAACAGATCAGGTGTGTGTCTCAGCTGTAAACAGATCAGGTGTGTGTCTCAGCTGTAAACAGATCAGGTGTGTGTCTCAGCTGTAAACAGATCAGGTGTGTGTCTCAGCTGTAAACAGATCAGGTGTGTGTCTCAGCTGTAAACAGGTCAGGTCAGGTGTCTCAGCTGTAAACAGATCAGGTGTGTGTCTCAGCTGTAAACAGATCAGGTGTGTGTCTCAGCTGTAAACAGATCAGGTGTGTGTCTCAGCTGTAAACAGGTCAGGTCAGGTGTCTCAGCTGTAAACAGATCAGGTGTGTGTCTCAGCTGTAAACAGATCAGGTGTGTGTCTCAGCTGTAAACAGATCAGGTGTGTGTCTCAGCTGTAAACAGGTCAGGTGTGTGTCTCAGCTGTAAACAGATCAGGTGTGTGTCTCAGCTGTAAACAGATCAGGTGTGTGTCTCAGCTGTAAACAGGTCAGGTGTGTGTCTCAGCTGTAAACAGATCAGGTGTGTGTCTCAGCTGTAAACAGATCAGGTGTGTGTCTCAGCTGTAAACAGATCAGGTGTGTGTCTCAGCTGTAAACAGATCAGGTGTGTGTCTCAGCTGTAAACAGATCAGGTGTGTGTCTCAGCTGTAAACAGATCAGGTGTGTGTCTCAGCTGTAAACAGATCAGGTCAGGTGTCTCAGCTGTAAACAGATCAGGTGTGTGTCTCAGCTGTAAACAGATCAGGTGTGTGTCTCAGCTGTAAACAGATCAGGTGTGTGGCTCAGCTGTAAACAGATCAGGTGTGTGTCTCAGCTGTAAACAGATCAGGTGTGTGTCTCAGCTGTAAACAGATCAGGTGTCTCAGCTGTAAACAGATCAGGTGTGTGGCTCAGCTGTAAACAGATCAGGTGTCTCAGCTGTAAACAGATCAGGTGTGTGGCTCAGCTGTAAACAGGTCAGGTGTCTCAGCTGTAAACAGATCAGGTGTGTGGCTCAGCTGTAAACAGGTCAGGTGTGTGTCTCAGCTGTAAACAGATCAGGTGTGTGGCTCAGCTGTAAACAGGTCAGGTGTCTCAGCTGTAAACAGATCAGGTGTGTGTCTCAGCTGTAAACAGGTCAGGTGTCTCAGCTGTAAACAGATCAGGTGTGTGTCTCAGCTGTAAACAGGTCAGGTGTCTCAGCTGTAAACAGATCAGGTGTGTGTCTCAGCTGTAAACAGATCAGGTGTTTGTCTCAGCTGTAAACAGATCAGGTCAGGTGTCTCAGCTGTGAACAGATCAGGTGTTTGTCTCAGCTGTAAACAGATCAGGTGTTTGTCTCAGCTGTGAACAGATCAGGTCAGGTGTCTCAGCTGTAAACAGATCAGGTGTTTGTCTCAGCTGTGAACAGGTCAGGTGTCTCAGCTGTAAACAGATCAGGTCAGGTGTCTCAGCTGTAAAAGGTCAGGTGTCTCAGCTGTAAACAGATCAGGTGTGTGTCTCAGCTGTAAACAGATCAGGTGTGTGGCTCAGCTGTAAACAGGTCAGGTGTCTCAGCTGTAAACAGATCAGGTGTGTGTCTCAGCTGTAAACAGATCAGGTGTGTGGCTCAGCTGTAAACAGGTCAGGTGTCTCAGCTGTAAACAGATCAGGTGTGTGTCTCAGCTGTAAACAGATCAGGTGTGTGTCTCAGCTGTAAACAGATCAGGTGTGTGTATCAGCTGTAAACAGATCAGGTGTGTGTCTCAGCTGTAAACAGATCAGGTGTGTGTATCAGCTGTAAACAGATCAGGTGTGTGTCTCAGCTGTAAACAGATCAGGTGTGTGTCTCAGCTGTAAACAGATCAGGTCAGGTGTCTCAGCTGTAAACAGGTCAGGTGTGTGTATCAGCTGTAAACAGATCAGGTGTGTGTCTCAGCTGTAAACAGATCAGGTCAGGTGTCTCAGCTGTAAACAGGTCAGGTGTGTGTCTCAGCTGTAAACAGATCAGGTCAGGTGTCTCAGCTGTAAACAGGTCAGGTGTGTGTCTCAGCTGTAAACAGATCAGGTGTGTGTCTCAGCTGTAAACAGATCAGGTGTGTGTCTCAGCTGTAAACAGGTCAGGTGTGTGTCTCAGCTGTAAACAGATCAGGTGTGTGTCTCAGCTGTAAACAGGTCAGGTGTGTGTCTCAGCTGTAAACAGGTCAGGTGTCTCAGCTGTAAACAGGTCAGGTGTGTGTCTCAGCTGTAAACAGGTCAGGTGTGTGTCTCAGCTGTAAACAGATCAGGTGTGTGTCTCAGCTGTAAACAGGTCAGGTGTGTGTCTCAGCTGTAAACAGATCAGGTGTGGGTCTCAGCTGTAAACAGATCAGGTGTGTGTCTCAGCTGTAAACAGGTCAGGTGTGTGTCTCAGCTGTAAACAGGTCAGGTGTCTCAGCTGTAAACAGGTCAGGTGTGTGTCTCAGCTGTAAACAGGTCAGGTGTCTCAGCTGTAAACAGGTCAGGTGTCTCAGCTGTAAACAGGTCAGGTGTCTCAGCTGTAAACAGGTCAGGTGTGTGTCTCAGCTGTAAACAGGTCAGGTGTCTCAGCTGTAAACAGATCAGGTGTGTGTCTCAGCTGTAAACAGGTCAGGTGTCTCAGCTGTAAACAGGTCAGGTGTCTCAGCTGTAAACAGGTCAGGTGTGTGTCTCAGCTGTAAACAGGTCAGGTGTGGGTCTCAGCTGTAAACAGATCAGGTGTGTGTCTCAGCTGTAAACAGGTCAGGTGTGGGTCTCAGCTGTAAACAGATCAGGTGTGTGTCTCAGCTGTAAACAGGTCAGGTGTGTGTCTCAGCTGTAAACAGGTCAGGTGTCTCAGCTGTAAACAGGTCAGGTGTCTCAGCTGTAAACAGGTCAGGTGTGTGTCTCAGCTGTAAACAGGTCAGGTGTCTCAGCTGTAAACAGGTCAGGTGTGTGTCTCAGCTGTAAACAGGTCAGGTGTCTCAGCTGTAAACAGTCTCTGGTTAAAAGAATAAGACAAACACAGCTAGCTGAAACATAAGTGTGATGGATTTGGACTACATTAACCATCAGCCACTGCACACCACACCCTCACACACTGGGATCATGTGACTGACCTGCACCTGATCCACATTGATCAGCTCTGAGTTCTGGAGACTCCTTCCATCAAACATCACCAAACATCAGCGAGGCTTCAGAGATAAGTGAGAGTTCAGTCTTCTGTCACTGTAAATATAACTAGAAACGGATAATAAATATTTAACGAGCAGAAACTGTAATCAGAGGAATAAAATGATTTTCCCCGAACATCACCACACACACTTCCTAACCTCATGAGGAACTCACACGTGTTCACATGATCAACATTTACATTAGAAACATTAACATTTACATAGAAACCATTTAATTTATGCTAATGTATGCAGATGTAGTGGGGAACTGAATGACGAGTGAACGCAGGTGAATATCATTAACATTTAAACAAACATGGCTGAACATACTGACGTTTTATTAATGCAGAATGTTTGTAGTGTGTTAATGTTAATTGAAGCAGTAAATAATGCTAATCAGGTGTTTTAGCGGAGAATTAAAGTGCACATGCTCGTTTCCTTCTGACGCGTGACGAGCATCCGGTGCGCACAAAAGTTTCCTTTCTGCAGTAGAGTGAGATTTGTGTGTGTGTGTGTGTGTGTGTTGAAGTCAGGCAGCGAACAGACACGACACACTGCTGATAAACTGATACGTGAGCAGCATGGGTAAAAAAGACAATGTTAATGACCAATTAACTTCACAGCTGATTTATCTCTAGCCACGCCCACTAATCTCCATTAAAGGCAAAGCACACAGAGCTGAAAATGATCAAAGGTGGGAGAGAGATGGACAGGTGGAGAGAGGGAGGGGTGGAGAGAGAGAGAGAGAGAGAGAGAGAGAGAGGTGGAGATGGAGAGGCAGAGATGGAGAGGGAGGGAGAGGTGGAGAGAGAGAGAGATAGAGGGGGGAGGGAGAAAGATGGAGAGGGAAAGAGAGGTGGAGAGGGAAAGAGAGGTGGAGAGGGAGGGAAAGGTGGAGAGATGGAGAGGGAGAGAAAGGTGGAGAGATGGAGAGAAGGAGAGGTGGAGAGAGAGGGGGGGATGGGTTTAAGGTAAAGTGGAAAAATAGAATAAAATAGAAAAATGTTTAGTCAGAGAAATAAATTGAGAGAGGACGTGGTTTTTATACCCCAGACAATCCACATCTGCAGAGAAGTAAATAAATAAATAAATTTAAAGCGTGGATGAGTCAGAAACAGCTGAGTGAGTCCGAGCCTGAGAAAATGTCCACTTTTAGTGAAAGAGAGAGAGAGAGAGAGAGAGGAGGAGGAAAAATGGGACATGGACACAACAACAGCGTTAATGAAGTAAAAATCCATTTAGCCGCGTGTGCCAGTGCTGGAGAATGTCCTCGTTTGCATAACTGAACAGGAGCCAGACAGAACAGCGCTAATTACTGAGAGAGAAAGCGCCGCTTAATGAATAGACGCATGAATAACAATAAATATGCAGAAGTGAATCATGGAGACTGATTTAAATGTTGGTTCACTCGCAGTGTAGAGCTTCAGAGTAAAGATCGGGTTCAGCAGAGATCCGGCTCTCTGATTGGAAGAATATCTCACGTCAAAGATCTGAGAACTGCTTTACATTAGAACTAAATCATCTGAGGAAAGACCTACTTGTCGAGCTATAATCCGATTGGCTGAGAAGGAGGATGACATGATTGGTTGAAAAAGAGGACAACGTGATTGGTTGAGAAGGAGAACGGTATGATTGGTTGAGAAGGAGGACGGTATGATTGGTTGAGAAGGAGAACGGTATGATTGGTTGAGAAGGAGGACGACGTGATTGGTTGAGAAGGAGGACGACGTGATTGGTTGAGAAGGAGGACGACGTGATTGGGTTGAGAAGGAGGACGACGTGATTGGGTTGAGAAGGAGGACGACGTGATTGGTTGAGAAGGAGGACGACGTGATTGGGTTGAGAAGGAGGACGACGTGATTGGTTGAGAAGGAGGACGACGTGATTGGTTGAGAAGGAGGACGACGTGATTGGGTTGAGAAGGAGGACGACGTGATTGGTTGAGAAGGAGGACGACGTGATTGGTTGAGAAGGAGGACGACGTGATTGGTTGAGAAGGAGGACGACGTGATTGGGTTGAGAAGGAGGATGACATGATTGGTTGAGAAAGAGGACGATGTGATTGGTCATACAGAATAAACACTGATTAAATAATTGGTGTGAAATTAGTTTCTGAGCTTCATTCTCAGATTACTTCACCAGCTCCACACTGTCTGCTCACCAGATGCTTTATTTCTTTTCCTCATGTTTCTGTAGACATGGAGAGAGAGACAGTTGTGTTTGTGTGTCTGTGTGTGTGTGTGTCTGTGTGATTACAGTTGTGTTGTCAGCTCATTTTTTTAAAAAAGACAAGCTAATTATTATTTGTGTTTGCTCTGCTGTCACACTCCGCGCTAACCTTTCCTTATCACCCGGGATCGTGAGCGCAGACTAGCACTATGGAATATACCGTGTTTATAAATCCATGTAAATTATTCATGCGCAAAAAGTCTGATGAAAATGTAATGTTTTTATTAAAGACAGACGAAACGTCTCAGACGTTCTCCCGCGTTTCTATTCACCGAGACAGCACGAGAAATCGCCCAGGTGGAAATAATGCTTTCATTTTCTGGCCCGTCTGCTCACAGCTTGGGGAAAAAAATTGATATATCGTCGGGAATTTCTTTTTATGCGTGGAGCACAAAAGTCGATTCATCTTTCCCTCAGTCACCAGGCAACACCAGGATTTAATCTTTACTCTTCATATATCAGCTAAACGTCGTATGATAAAGAAACTATCAGTGCTGATGTACGTCTAGCGGCCGAGCCGTTTATTTATGGCTCCCATGTCCATATGGACTCTTTATGGCCTTGGAACTCTAAAGCTATTCTAGGGATCTAATTGGATAGAAAAAGGAAAAATGAAAGTAAGAGAAAATTGAATGGAGCTGATGGCCAGCAAAGTGTCTGAGAAACATGAACGAAGATCTGATCAGCTTTACTTGAAAAGTGCCACTAAATCTGGAAGGGTTTGAGGGGAGGGGGCGGGGCAGTGTTTGATATCTGATTGGCTGAGAAGTATGACTGATGGTCCAGTGATCTGATTTGCTGTGTTCCAGTGTTTATGGTAATGCTTGATGTTCATGCTTCTCAGCCAATCGGAGCTCAGAATAGGGATACGTTCTGGCACTTCTGGCCGATCGGCCAAAGTTATCCCTGTTCTGAGCTCTGATTGGCTAAGAAGCACGAACATAACCTAAGTGTCCGAGTATCCACTCAAGATCTGATGACTAAGTGTGATGTGATCCACTGGAGTTTTGATTGGATAAGGGAGTGACCCAAGGATCTGATTATATTCTCTCACTGTTTCGTGCCATCTAGTAATCTGAGTGTGTGTAATGGTCCTGATTGGCCGAGTGTTGCTGTTTACGACCGAGTGTCTGATTGACCGAGTGAAGGTTGAATGTACGATCCATCTGATTAAATGTAGGAGTTTACAGCCATTTAAGAATCCTGTAGGCTGAGCTCCAGAGTCTATTGCCATCTAAGTATCTGATTGGCTGAGAAGTGTGACAGTTTATGATTTTCTTGAGATCTGATTGGCTGAGAAGTGTGACTGAGGTAATCTAAGAATCTGATTGGCTGATACCTGTGTTTGTGGTAGTTTCAATATGTGATTGGTTGAGTAAATGTCTGTGTTTATGGCCATCTAAGAATCTGATTGGCTAAGAAGTGTGACCAACATAATCCAAGGATCTGATTGGCTGAGAAGTGTAACCGACATAATCCAAGGATCTGATTGGCTGAGAAGTGTAACCGACATAATCCAAGGATCTGATTGGCTGATAGCTGTGTTTATGGTAGTCTCAGCATGTGATTAATTGGGTAAATGCCTGTGTTTATGTCCATCTAATCTAATCTGATTGGCTTAATGATTTAAGATGATTGGTTGACGGTCAGTGTTTAGCCTGATTAGCCTGATATTCCTTCATGTCTTTTTTTTTTAAACCCTGGCATCTTTTCCTAAGTGTCTTACCGTGAACAGATGGCAACAGCAGCTTTAAAAATAAAGCATGTTGCTGACCAAAACACTGACTAGGCTTATTTTTATTCTGGGCGAGTCCTGTTTCGACTCACACTGCTGACTTTCTACTCAAAATAAAACTCGCTGGCTTTCCTCACCCTGAATCTCAAAAAGAGAGACAGAGAGAGGGAGAGAAATTACTAACAATCAACAGATTACTAAAAATGTTTACTGTTGATCTTGGTATAGGGGTCGATGCAGAAAATACATTTTTCTATCTTACAATGCAGTGTTGTCTAAAAAAAAAGTCAAGAAAAACCTGCAGGCAAAAAAAATAAAAAAGCAGTGTATTGGTGTTTGTTGTGCAGTAGCTTCCCTCACTCACACACTTACATAACAGCAACACTGCTGGAAGGATGGAAAAAATCAATAAAAGTCCGAGCTGCAAAAGTTTAACAAGTTTAATTTTAGCAGCTAGTTCCTTAAGTTAGATATTTTATTTCATCATGTGAGCTAATAATCACATGCATGCTAATAATCACATGTGCACTAATAATCACATGCATGCTAATAATCACATGTGCATTAATAATCACATGCATGCTAATAATCACATGTGCACTAATAATCACATGCATGCTAATAATCACATGTGCACTAATAATCACATGCATGCTAATAATGTGTGCTAATAATCACATGCGCGCTAATAATCACATGTGCACTAATAATCACATGCATGCTAATAATCACATGTGCGCTAATAATCACACGCATGCTAATAATCACGTGTGCTAATAATCACACGCATGCTAATAATCACGTGCGCTAATAATCACATGCATGCTAATAATCACATGTGCACTAATAATCACGTGCACTAATAATCACATGCATGCTAATAATCACATGTGCGCTAATAATCACATGTGCACTAATAATCACATGCATGCTAATAATCACATGTGCGCTAATAATCACATGCATGCTAATAATCACATGTGCGCTAATAATCACATGCATGCTAATAATCACATGTGCGCTAATAATCACATGCATGCTAATAATCACATGTGCACTAATAATCACATGCATGCTAATAATCACATGTGCGCTAATAATCACATGCATGCTAATAATCACATGTGCACTAATAATCACATGCATGCTAATAATCACATGTGCGCTAATAATCACATGCATGCTAATAATCACATGTGCACTAATCACGTGCGCTAATAATCACATGTGCACTAATAATCACATGCATGCTAATAATCACATGTGCACTAATAATCACATGCATGCTAATAATCACATGTGCGCTAATAATCGCACGCATGCTAATAATCACGTGTGCTAATAATCACATGAGCTAATAATCACATGCTGATCTGAACTTTTTCTTGTGTAACAGTTACGTGATTGTAGTTGTCTGTTTACACTGAACTGTTCATGTAATCTCTCTCTCTCTCTCTCTATCTATATATATATATTGTATGTATCTACACTATATTGCCAAAAGTATTCTCTCACCCATCCAAATAATCAGAATCAGGTGTTCCAATCACTTCCATGGCCACAGGTGTATAAAATCAAGCACCTAGGCATGCAGACTGTTTTTACAAACATTTGTGAAAGAATGGGTCGCTCTCAGGAGCTCAGTGAATTCCAGCGTGGAACTGTGATAGGATGCCACCTGTGCAACAAATCCAGTCGTGAAATTTCCTCGCTCCTAAATATTCCACAGTCAACTGTCAGCTGTATTATAAGAACGTGGAAGTGTTTGGGAACGACAGCAACTCAGCCACGAAGTGGTAGGCCACGTAAACTGACGGAGCGGGGTCAGCGGATGCTGAGGCGCATAGTGCGAAGAGGTCGCCAACTTTCTGCAGAGTCAATCGCTACAGACCTCCAAACTTCATGTGGCCTTCAGATGAGCTCAAGAACAGTGCGCAGAGAGCTTCATGGAATGGGTTTCCATGGCCGAGCAGCTGCATCCAAGCCATACATCACCAAGTGCAATGCAAAGCGTCGGATGCAGTGGTGTAAAGCACGCCGCCACTGGACTCTAGAGCAGTGGAGACGCGTTCTCTGGAGTGACCAATCGCGCTTCTCCATCTGGCAATCTGATGGACAAGTCTGGGTTTGGCGGTTGCCAGGAGAACGGTACTTGTCTGACTGCATTGTGCCAAGTGTAATGTTTGGTGGAGGGGGGATTATGGTGTGGGGTTGTTTTTCAGGAGCTGGGCTTGGCCCCTTAGTTCCAGTGAAAGGAACTCTGAATGCTTCAGCATACCAAGACATTTTGGACAATTCCATGCTCCCAACTTTGTGGGAACAGTTTGGAGCTGGCCCCTTCCTCTTCCAACATGACTGTGCACCAGTGACCAAAGCAAGGTCCATAAAGACATGGATGACAGAGTCTGGTGTGGATGAACTTGACTGGCCTGCACAGAGTCCTGACCTCAACCCGATAGAACACCTTTGGGATGAATTAGAGCGGAGACTGAGAGCCAGGCCTTCTCGTCCAACATCAGTGTGTGACCTCACAAATGTGCTTCTGGAAGAATGGTCAAAAATTCCCATAAACACACTCCTAAACCTTGTGGACAGCCTTCCCAGAAGAGTTGAAGCTGTTATAGCTGCAAAGGGTGGACCGACGTCATATTGAACCCTATGGATTAGGAATGGGATGTCACTTAAGTTCATATGTGAGTCAAGGCAGGTGAGCGAATACTTTTGGCAATATAGTGTATATATATATATATATATACATAATCCATCTGTATCTCTCTCTCTCTCTCTATCTGCATCTCTCTCTTTCTTTCTATCTCTCTAACTGTATCTCTCTCTCTCTCTCTCTCTCCAAATCTCAGAGCCACTCAATCTAAATTTCTGGAGCGTGAATAGAGATTTATTGATAGAAGCTGAGAAAAGACATCTGTTATTGTGTTTATCAGATAGATGTGAAAATGTCCTTTGTGCCGAATGAATCATAACTTTATTGTTTTTGTCTGTAATCAGTAAAGACAATTTTACTTTCATTAGAATGTGGGGAATATTTGCATTTATGGCATTTGGCAGATGTCCTTATCCACAGCAACACACTGGAG
>NC_080738.1:2187336-2197336 GCF_019097595.1 Hemibagrus wyckioides | reverse complement strand
ATACTGAACCCAAATCAAAAACACACTGAACTGAATCAACACAGTAAACTGAAATGGACCAAATGAATCAATTAGGCGAGGTGTGTTTGCTCTGTTTCCTTCTTTCATTCTTTCCTTCATTCTTTCTAGACCATTTGAAAGGCAGTGTATAGAGTAAATCTAATTGGTTGGGATTGTAACAGCCATCACCTCTGTTTTTCTGATGGACCATCACTTCTGTTTTTCTGATGGACCATCATCTTGGTTTTTCTGATGGACCATCACCTTGGTTTTTTATGGTCTTGACTTAGAAACAGAAGATAAATCTTTAAGGGTGTGTTCTTCTGTTTTGGTCTTCTCAGACTTGATGTTCAGGAAGAGGAATGGTAATAGCAGGTCTGTGTGTTTTTATAATCCTACTTGCTGTGCATTTTTAAGACTAATATGCCGAATGTAGTTGCCGGGGGCGATGGTGATTGACAGGCAGAGATACTAAACACAAATCCTGCATCCAAGTGGTGAGCGATTTTGACAGAGTGAATTTCCATAAAATACTGATAGACTCAGTACAGTGTGTGTGAGAAGAGTGAGTGGGTGAACTCATGTAACAGAACCCGCAGTGTTTGAAGATGGAGAGTTGCATCAGATTGTTGCAGGATTGTTGAGTTGAGGGATAAAGTTGTGCGAGTGTTGCAGCAGAGCATGAGTTGAGTGAGCGTCACTCAGCTGTGAGAGAGAAAACATGAATATCACTCCATTTACAATACAAGCAGCTCACTGCAGTTATTTACTTTATCTTTTTTTACATTTATTATTTTTTGCACGTTTCTAAGAGGAGCAAAGATTATAGAGTCTCGAAAAACATACAGAACCATAGTGTACAACTGTACAGGTCTGTAACTTTCAGATTCATACAGACACATAACATACAAACTCATGTGCAGTACATGTAAAGTACAGACTCATAAAGTACAGACCTGTAAAGACCCATAAACTACAGTGCTGTTAAGTACAGACTCAAAAAGTACAAACTCATTAAGTACAGACACTTTACAGACCCATAAACTACAGACATGTAAAGACTCATAAAGTATGGACTTGTAACATACAGACTTGTAATGTACAGACTTGTAAAGTACAGACTCGTAAAGTACAGACCCATAAAGTACAGACTCATGAAGTACAGACTCATAGAGTACAGACTCATGAAGTACAGACTCATAGAGTACAGACTTGTAATGTACAGACCCATAAAATAAAGACTCGTAAAGTATAGACTCAAGGTACACATTCGTAAAATACAGACTCATAAAGTACAGACCCATAAAATACAGACTATAAAGTACAGACCCATATAATACAGACCCGTGAAGTACAGACCTGTAAAATAAAGACCCATGAAGTACAGACCTGTAAAATATAGACCTGTAAAGAACAGAGACGTAAAATACAGACCCATGAAGTACAGACCCATAAAGTACAGACCCATAAAGTACAGACCCATAAAGTACAGACTTGTAAAGTGGAGACCCATAAAGTACAGACCCATAAAGTACAGACCCATAAGGTACAGACCCGTGAAGTACAGACCCGTGAAGTACAGACCCATAAAGTACAGACCTGTAAAATAAAGACCCATGAAGTACAGACATGTAAAATATAGACCTGTAAAGAACAGAGACATAAAATACAGACCCATAAAGTACAGAATTGTAAAGTACAGACCCATAAAGTTCAGACTCTTAAAGTTCAGACTTGTGAAGTACAGACCCATAAAATACAGACCCGTAAAGTACAGACCTGTAAAGTACAGACCTGAAAAGTACAGACCAGTGAAGTACAGACCAGTAAAGCACAGACCCATAAAGTACAGACCTGTAAAGTACATTCCAGTAAAATACAGACCTGTAAAGTACAGACCTGTAGAGCACAGATGTAAAATACAGACCTGTAAAGTACAGACCCATAAAATACAAACCTGTAAAGTACAGACCTGTAGAGCACAGACCTGTAAAATACAGACCCATAAAATACAGACCTGTAAAGTACAGACCCGTAGAGCACAGAGCCGTAGAGCACAGACCCATAAAATACAGACCTGTAAAGTACATTCCAGTAAAATACAGACCTGTAAAGTACAGACCTGTAGAGCACAGACATGTAAAATATAGACCTGTAAAGAACAGAGACATAAAATACAGACCCATAAAGTACAGACTTGTAAAGTACAGACCCATAAAGTTCAGACTCTTAAAGTTCAGACTTGTGAAGTACAGACCCAGCACACAGACATTAAATACAGACCTGTAAAGTACAGACCTGTAAAGTACAGACCTGAAAAGTACAGACCAGTGAAGTACAGACCAGTAAAGCACAGACCCTTAAAATACAGACTTGTAAAGTACAGACCCATAGAGCACAGACCCAGTAAAATACAGACCTGTAAAGTACAGACCTGTAGAGCACAGATGTAAAATACAGACCTGTAAAGTACAGACCCATAAAATACAAACCTGTAAAGTACAGACCTGTAGAGCACAGACCTGTAAAATACAGACCCGTAAAATACAGACCTGTAAAGTACAGACCCGTAGAGCACACAGACATTAAATACAGACCTGTAAAGTACAGACCTGTAAAGTACAGACCTGTAGAGCACAGACCCGTAAAGTACAGATTTGTAAAGTACAGACCAGTAAAGTACAGACCCATAGAGCACAGACCCTTAAAATACAGACTTGTAAAGTACAGACCCATAGAGCACAGACCCATAAAATACAAACCTGTAAAGTACAGACCCGTAAAGTGCAGACCCGTGAAGTACAGACCCGTAAAGTACAGACCTGTAAAGCACAGACCTGTAAAGTACAGACCCGTAAAGTACAGACCTGTAAAGTACAGACCCATAAAATACAAACCTGTAAAGTACAGACCTGTAGAGCACCGACCTGTAAAGTACATTCCCATAAAATACAGACCTGTAAAGTACAGACCCATAGAGCACAGAGACATTAAATACAGACCTGTAAAGTACAGACCTGTAAAGTACAGACCTGTAGAGCACAGACCCGTAAAGTACAGATTTGTAAAGTACAGACCCATAGAGCACAGACCCTTAAAATACAGACTTGTAAAGTACAGACCCGTAGAGCACAGACCCATAAAATACAAACCTGTAAAGTACAGACCCGTAAAGTGCAGACCCGTGAAGTACAGACCCGTAAAGTACAGACCTGTAAAGCACAGACCCGTAAAGTACAGACCCATAAAGTACAGACCCGTAAAGTACAGACCTGTAAAGTACAGACCCATAAAGTATAGACCCATAGAGCACAGACCTGTAAAGTATAGACCCATAGAGCACAGACCTGTAAAGTATAGACCCATAGAGCACAGACCTGTAAAGTACAGACCCGTAAAGTATAGACCCATAGAGCACAGACCTGTAAAGTACAGACCTGTAGAGCACAGACATGTAAAATATAGACCTGTAAAGAACAGAGACATAAAGTACAGACCCGTAAAGTACAGACCTGTAAAGTACAGACCCATAAAGTATAGACCCATAGAGCACAGATGTAAAATACAGACCTGTAAAGTACAGACCCATAAAATACAAACCTGTAAAGTACAGACCCGTAGAGCACACAGACATTAAATACAGACCTGTAAAGTACAGACCTGTAAAGTACAGACCTGTAGAGCACAGACCCGTAAAGTACAGATTTGTAAAGTGCAGACCAGTAAAGTACAGACCCATAGAGCACAGACCCTTAAAATACAGACTTGTAAAGTACAGACCCATAGAGCACAGACCCATAAAATACAAACCTGTAAAGTACAGACCCGTAAAGTGCAGACCCGTGAAGTACAGACCCGTAAAGTACAGACCTGTAAAGTACAGACCCGTAAAGTACAGACCTGTAAAGTACAGACCCATAAAATACAAACCTGTAAAGTACAGACCTGTAGAGCACCGACCTGTAAAGTACATTCCCATAAAATACAGACCTGTAAAGTACAGACCCGTAGAGCACAGAGACATTAAATACAGACCTGTAAAGTACAGACCTGTAAAGTACAGACCTGTAGAGCACAGACCCGTAAAGTACAGATTTGTAAAGTACAGACCCATAGAGCACAGACCCTTAAAATACAGACTTGTAAAGTACAGACCCGTAGAGCACAGACCCATAAAATACAAACCTGTAAAGTACAGACCCGTAAAGTGCAGACCCGTGAAGTACAGACCCGTAAAGTACAGACCTGTAAAGCACAGACCCGTAAAGTACAGACCCATAAAGTACAGACCCGTAAAGTACAGACCTGTAAAGTACAGACCCATAAAGTATAGACCCCTAGAGCACAGACCTGTAAAGTATAGACCCATAGAGCACAGACCTGTAAAGTATAGACCCGTAAAGTATAGACCCATAGAGCACAGACCTGTAAAGTACAGACCCGTAAAGTATAGACCCATAGAGCACAGACCTGTAAAGTACAGACCCGTAAAGTATAGACCCATAGAGCACAGACCTGTAAAGTATAGACCCATAGAGCACAGACCTGTAAAGTACAGACCCGTAAAGTATAGACCCATAGAGCACAGACCTGTAAAGTATAGACCCATAGAGCACAGACCTGTAAAATACAGTCATAAAGACCTGTGTTGTGTTGTTTTCTGCACTGGAACGAAGGGATAAGAAACTGCAGAAGAAGAAACACACATTCAGTTCACTCTTTACTTTTACTCATTTCTTTCATTTTTTCCTTTTTTAAATTAAAAACAACTTTTTCATTGATTTTCCCAGACTTTCATCTGTCGGCTCTCCTCCTGTCTCCAGACTTCATCCTCAGCTCTTTATCCTTAATGTGCTAAAAATTAAACCTGCTTGTGTTGCAGCAGTAATGAGACCATAGAGGAAAGAACACTCTGGAAATAATGCTGACAGCTGGGTGAGATATGGGAGTGTGTGTGTGTGTGTGTTTAGGATCATCCATTACACTGGTGACTTCCTTTGCTGCAGATGACGGACAGTTTGACGGATGGAGTGTGGAAATGTAAGATGAGGTGGAGAGGTGTACATCAGCTCTGACTTCCTGGGACAGAAAACAGTCACAGGTGTCATGTTATGCTCAGGTAGGACGTCACACAGCGAGTGAGCAGCTGCTGAAGATCACAGGACAAAAAATTAGCACCTTAATGAACATGAAGACGTGCGGCGGTGACACGTTTACTGCGCTCATTATTATATCATCACCGGGATTTTAATTAGACGGTGAGTTTATCTGATTTTTACCAAAAAGAATCAATTCAATTCATTCTGTATTCACTATGTTCAGAAAGAAAGAAAGAAAGAAAGAAAGAAAGAAAGAAAGAAAGGAAAAAATGATGGAGAGAGAGAAAGGAGAAACCCTGTGGTTGTGTGTTATTGTTGTGTTGATAAAATCTTTCACTCTGTTATATTTACTTTAGACTTTTGAGTTCGACTTCACTCTTAATGTAGGAGTGAACAGACATTACATATCTCTCTCTCTCACACACACACACACACACACACACACACACAGCCTTCATTTCCGTCTCTCCACTTCAGCACGGAGAACAGAAGAGAGAGCGGATGAAAACACAAGAGCTGGACTTTGCGCCTCGCTCGGCGTCGTGTCACATGACCTGCTGTGTGAATGAAGTCATCACTGTGTGTAGTGCAGGAAGTCACCAATGAGCAACGGAATCCAATTTAGTGTGTGTGTGTGTGTGTGTGTGTGTGTGTGTGTGTGTGTGTGTGAAGACTGATAATGGGTTCTTCATGGTTGCTAGAGCGTAATAACACACTGATAGCGACAATTCACACCTACACCATCTACACAATCTCTATACAGCACAAGAGCATATTAGCCACAAAGTGTGTGTGTGTGTGTGTCTGTCTGTCTGTATGTCTGTCTGTCTGCCCGTCTGTGGTGTGTGTCTGACTGTCTGTCTATCTGTATGTCTGTCTGTCTGCCTGTCTGTGTCTCTATCTGTCTGTCTGTGGTGTGTATGTGTCTGTCTGTGTCTGTATGTCTGTATGTCTGCCTGTCTGTATGTCTGTCTGCCTGCCTGTCTGTATGTCTGCCTTTTTGTCTATCTGTATGTCTGCCTGTCTGTCTGTCTGCCTGCCTGCCTGTTTGTCTGCCTTTTTGTCTATCTGTATGTCTGCCTGCCTGCCTGTTTGTCTGCCTTTTTGTCTATCTGTATGTCTGCCTGTCTGTCTGTCTGTCTGTCTGTCTGTCGGTCTGTCTGCCTGCCTGCCTATTTGTCTGCCTGTTTGTCTATCTGTATGTCTGCCTGTCTGTCTGTCTGTCTGTCTGTCTGTCTGCCTGTTTGTCTGTCTTTTTGTCTATCTGTATGTCTACCTCTCTGCCTGTCTGTCTGTCTGTATGTCTGCCTGTCTGTATGTCTCTGTCTGCCTGTCTGTCTGGCAGGCTGTCTGTCTGTCTGTCTGTATGTATGTCTGCCTGTCTGTATGTCACTGTCTGCCTGTCTGTATGTATGTCTGCCTGTCTGTATGTCACTGTCTGCCTGTCTGTATGTATGTCTGCCTGTCTGTATGTCACTGTCTGCCTGTCTGTATGTATGTCTGCCTGTCTGTATGTCACTGTCTGCCTGCCTGTCTGTATGTCTGCCTTTTTGTCTATCTGTATGTCTGCCTGTCTGTCTGTCTGCCTGCCTGCCTGCCTGTTTGTCTGCCTTTTTGTCTATCTGTATGTCTGCCTGTCTGTATGTCTCTGTCTGTCTGTCTGTCGATCTGTCTGCCTGCCTGCCTATTTGTCTGCCTGTTTGTCTATCTGTATGTCTGCCTGTCTGTCTGTCTGTCTGTCTGCCTGCCTGTTTGTCTGTCTTTTTGTCTATCTGTATGTCTACCTCTCTGCCTGTCTGTCTGTCTGTATGTCTGCCTGTCTGTATGTCTCTATCTGCCTGTCTGTCTGGCAGGCTGTCTGTATGTCTGCCTGTCTGTATGTCTCTGTCTGCCTGTCTGTCTGTCTGTCTGTATGTATGTCTGCCTGTCTGTATGTCACTGTCTGCCTGTCTGTATGTATGTCTGCCTGTCTGTATGTCACTGTCTGCCTGTCTGTATGTATGTCTGCCTCTCTGTCTGCCTGTCTGAGTTATGGTGGTTGTACAGCAGAATCTTGGAGTATTAGTCAGAAATTGAAAAACAACATGGTGGAATGTAGAATGTAAAAATATGAAAAGTCTCCTGGTGATATAAACTAGATGTTCGCTCCACAGCTCCGACTTTCAGCTTTGACAAAAAATTCCAGGAAATAAACAACAAATAGGAAATTTCCTGTAGTTGTACAATTTTAGAATTCCGGGATGTTCTGAAAGTTTTTTTTGTCCAGGGTTATCTCAGAATCCTGCTACAAATGTCCGTCAGTAATCTAGCATTTCTGTGTCTTTTAAAAAGAAACAGCAGCAGAATTAGCGGAACTGATATTTTTCCCGTCTGATCCGAGATCAGCGTTCGGAACGCTCCGGAACGCTCCGTAAATAACAGCCGTGGTTTTTCTCTGGAGGAGGAAAAGCAATCTGTTTTTTTTGGGGGGGTTTTTTTGCCCGCTGCTCCTCCATCTGCTTGTTGTGGTTCATCACAGTGTTGCATCTCACTCACATTATATTACCAGTGCAGTGGATCAGTGTGATGAGATTATCTACTGATCTGTGTTCAAGACCACTGAGCAAAAAAACACTCTCTCTCTCTCTATCTCTCTCTCTCTCTCAAACACTCTCTCTCTCTCTATCTCTCTCTCTCTCAAACACTCTCTCTCTCTCTCTATCTCTCTCTCTCTCTCTCTCAAACACTCTCTCTCTCTCTCTATCTCTCTCTCTCTCTCAAACACTCTCTCTCTCTCTCTATCTCTCTCTCTCTCAAACACTCTCTCTCTCTCTCTCTCTCTCTCTCTCTCTCTATCTCTCTCTCTCTCTCAAACACACACTCTCTCTCTCTCTCTCTCTCTCTCTCAAACTCTCTCTCTCTCTCTCTCTCTCAGGCTAGGAGCCCTTTCCTGAAGCACTTCCTTCTTATTAGATTCCTGTCCAGCTGTGGTTATTTTTCTCCTCCATAACTCTCTCTCCTCCTTCGCTCCCACACTCAGAAGCTCTTCCCCGTTCTCTCAGTTCTTATTTTATGAGCTAAAATGCAAGATTTAAAAAAAATGAATAACTGAATAAATAACTGAGAAATTGAGTCAGGGTTTTCTTTTTCTTTATAACAGACATAGTGCTGTGGAATAGATGGGGGGGTGAATACTTATGCAGCAGGGGACAGGAAGTAGACTCAGAGGAAGTGGGAGAAGTGGAGGAAGTGAAGGACATGGGGGAAGTGGAGGAAACGGAGGACTTGGGGAAAGAGGAGGAAATGGGGGAGAGGAGGAAGTGGAGGAAACAGAGGATGCAGAGGAAGTGAAGGAAATGAAAGAAGTGGAGGACATAGACACAGATGAAGTGGGAGAAGTGAAGGAGTTGGAAGAGAAGAAATTGGGGAAGTGAAGGATGCAGAGGAAGAGGAGGAAGCAAAGGAAGAGGAGGAAGTGGGGGAAGGAACTAGAGGAAGCAGAGGAAGTGGGGGAAAAGGAGGATGTGGAGGAAGAGGAGGAAGTGGGGAAGTGCAGGAAACAGAGGATGTGGAGGAAGTGGAGGAAGTAGACACAGAGGAAGTGGGAGAAGGGAAGGAGTTGGAGGAAGAGGCGGAATTGGAGGAAATGGGGAAGAGGAGGAGGTGGGAGAAGTGAAGGAAGAGGAGGAAGTGGGGGAGGTGGGAGAAATGGAGGAAGTGGGGGAACCGGGGGAAGTGGGGAAAGAAGAGGAAGTGGGGGAAGAGGAGGAAGTGGGGAAAGTAGAGTAAGTAGAGGAAGTGGGGAAAGAGGAGGAAGTGGGGAAAGTAGAGGAAGCAGAGGAAATGGGGGAAGGGGAGAAAGTGGGAAAAGTGAGGGAAGTGGAGGAAAAGGAGGATGCGGAGGAAGTGGAGGAAGAGGAGGAAGTGGAGGAAATGAAGGGAAGTGGAAGGAAGGAAGAGGATGAAGCAGAGGAAGAGAAGGAAAAGGAGGATGTGGAGAAGGAGGAGGAAGTGAAGGAAGAGGAGGAATTGGAGGAAATTGGGAAGAGGAGTTTCACGGTGTGACCTCGTGACTATAAGACTATACACTCCCATATCATATACATACATGATACATGTCACACTACACGGTCTTTATGCCGGCACTGATCAGAGTGGACTGTTGTAATGTGCATGTGGGTTAGTATGAGTATGATTATGATTAAGTTGTGTATGTGTACTTTGTGTGTGATATTGTGTTATATTGTTATCATTTACAATTTATAAGCATCCATTTTTGGTGGTATTTTTGGTTATTTGTATGCGTTGTGTATGTTATGTTTATTCTGGTCTGTGTTTGTTGAGCATGGTAACACTCTGACCTATGGGAGAGTACGTCACAGAAAAGGGAGGTGCGTACCCCTTTTAAAAATGGCCGCGGGAGTGGTAGGTGTGTATGTAGAACGTGTTGGAACTGGCTTGTGTGTTTGCTTAAAAATCTACGACTGACTTCACGATTGCAGTGGGCAGTTTTGTCAGTAGTGTGTAGTTTTGTTTTGTTTTGTTTTCGTGTTCAGTGTTTATTTTCCATCTTCCCTCATGTTTGCTGTACATCACCACTGCACTTGTAAATAAAATCACCTTCGCTGAAACGTCCGGTTGTCCCGGCGGTAAATTGGACCGACCGCGCCGGCGATCTTTAACAAGGAGGAAGTGGGAGACGTGAAGGAAGTAGAGGAAGAGGAGGATGTGGAGGGAGTGGGGGAAGAGAAGGAAGTGGGGGAAGAGGGGGAGTTGGAGGAATTGGAGAAAATGGGGGAAGTGGAGGGAGAGGATGAAGCAGATGAAGTGGAGGAAGAGGAGGAAGCAGATGAAGCAGATGAAGAGGAGGAAGAGGAGGAAGCAGATGAAGCAGATGAAGAGGAGGAAGCGGATGAAGCAGA